>NC_134406.1:125629564-125652256 GCF_038048845.1 Mixophyes fleayi
TATATATATATATATATATATATATATATACATACACACACACATATATATATATTATCACGGACACTAGGAGTCTTTATCCAGGGATCACCAGATGATGGACTTACCAGAGCAGTATAGGTGGTAATATGGTACTCTGGTAGCGGGGTGATCACGGAACAGGAGACAGCAGATGGTAGAGAATGCTCGTGGAAAGTCTATGACTAGCAGCACTGGTAATATATATGTAATAGTACACGAGGAACTGACTGGACAAAGGAAACTTGAGGGTAGTCAGTGGTCTGCGGATAGCAAGTTGTACCACTGCTATAGTGAGGAGGAATGTCCAGAAGTAACGAGGAGGTGATGAGAGTCAGCGGTCTGCGTATAGCAAGTTGCACCGCTGTCTAGGTGAGGGAATGGAATCCAGGTGGAGGTATCCGGGAAGTCAGTGGTCTGCGTTAGCAAGTTGTACCACTGCTATGTGGAAGGATACTGGAAACAGGTGACTTAGGAAACAGGAATCAGTGGTCTGCCTCTAGCAAGTTGTACCACTGAAATATATAAGTGAGGAGGAGCACGGGGAGATAAATGTAATGCAGAGTATACACGGGCACACTGAACTTGATCCCACGATGATATGCACAAAATAGTAATAACTGAGCAGCACTGCACAAATATACAAAGTCACAAGAACTATCCAGACTAAAAGGTAACACAGTCAAATGATGGCAACAGTCTCAGTGGATAGGCACTCCAGAGGAGAACAACTCAGTCCAGCAAGGTATGCAATACACCAGCACAGTCAATGATAAGTATGCATACCGTGGTTCAGAAGAGCAGGCTGTCAGAAAGAGGTGCAGGGATACCTGAGCGGCTGGAGGCCGGCAGGATACGAAGTCCCAGTAAAATGGAAGCGGTAACCAAGTGGGTGCAGCGCACAGGTAGGTAGACCAGCAATGATGGAAACAATACTCAGGAAGCAGTAGTATATAGAACTGGACACCTGGAGATCACTGGAGAGTAGAAGAGGTATGGCAGAGAAGACAGCAGCGGAGCGTTGATCCAATGCAGACAGGCGAGTTGACACAGGCAGGAATACTGTAGAAGCACGGAGAGCGGATAAGCTGGCTGCAGACACGAGGAGTACTGGAGGGTAGCGATGAGCAGGACACTGCAGATACACGGAGCCAGCGGATAGGAATCAGCTGGTGCAGTCACGATGAAACACGGGAGAGTTGAGCTGAGCAGGATACAGTAGATACACGGAGCCAGCGGATAGGAATCAGCTGGTGCAGTCACGATGAAACACGGGAGAGTTGAGCTGAGCGGGGAACTGTTGAGCACGGAGGCAGCGGATAGGAATCAGCTGGTGCAGACACGATGAAACACAGGAGAGTTGAAGTGAGCTGGAAACTGTAGCGTACGGAGGCAGCGGATAGGAATCAGCTGGTGCAGTCACGATGAAACACAGGAGAGTTGAAGTGAGCTGAAAACTGTAGAGCACGGAGGCAGCGGATAGGAATCAGCTAGTACAGTCACGATGAAACGCAGGAGAGTTGAAGTGAGCTGAAAACTGTAGAGCACGGAGGCAGCGGATAGGAATCAGCTAGTACAGTCACGATGAAACACAGGAGAGTTTAAGTGAGCTGAAAACTGTAGAGCACGGAGGCAGCGGATAGGAATCAGCTAGTACAGTCACGATGAAACACAGGAGAGTTGAAGTGGTCTGGAAACCACAAGGAACAACAGGAATCAGCAGGAGCTGAATACACGAGGAAACACCTTCAGAGGCTCATGGGGAATGAGACTCCAAGATCAGGCAACGAGGTATGGACCTCAGGTGCTTTAAATAGGGAGTGTTGCCTGATCAGCCAATTAACTAAAAGGAACATGTACTGAAGGTTTGAAAGGGCTGCACATGCGCAGACCCTCAGGATGGTGGACGGCCACGGTTCCTAAACACACGGGAAGAAGCACTCACAGTCCGGTGAGTGACATATATATATACACACATACGTATATATACATACACATATACATTTTTATATATATATATATATATATATATATATATATTATGTATACGTGTATGTGTGTATGTATATATATACGTACATGTGTATATATATATATATATATATATATATATATATATATATATGTATATATATATGCAGGCTATGTGAAGGCGGAGGATCTTTCACCCCTGATTGGTTTTGGGACTGATATTCTCGAGTATATATGTTGGCTAGGTATGCATCATATGTTATTATCCCTTGATAAAGTCTTCATTAAGACGAAACGCGTTGGAAGGTGTCTGGATCTCCCTCTGTGATTAACGTCATCCAGGAGTGCTGTTGCCTTTGCCGGCCGGGATTGCTGCTCACGCTCGTGTTATGTGGATCACGTTTGATCTGAAGGAGGACAGATAAGCTGTTTTTATTTTATTTCTATGTACGGGCAATTTGTTGCTTTGATCGCTCAGCGATTTTATTAAATATTTTAATATATCAGAAATTTCCCCAAATGGTGTTGCACTATTGTGGTTGTCTTTTGAGTTCCAGCTATTTGAAGTTTCTCGGTCCTGACGTTTGAGATCATTTGGAGTTCCTTGCTGGAATCTTATCACCACATGCATCAGATAAGCTTTGTTGAAATATATATTTGGCACGAGCACTATATAGATTTCTATTACCACTTGTAAAAATATTATTACACTATGTGTGGCGCCCCTGTCTTTTTGTATTTTGTTATATATGTATATATATATATATATATATATATTGTAACAAAAGGAGGCATTTAGCTGGCAATATGCAGAGAAAGCAGGGAAGTAGAGTAAAACATGTGTGCGGTAATGCACCTAGATTGAATGTAAAGACCTATGTATGAAAAGCAATAGTTTAAATTTGGTTTAACTTACATGACTTGAAATCCTTCCTTTCAGCAAACGGACAGGGTGTGTCTGTTTGAATTACAGAGCCAGTGATGGGCGTTTCCTTTTAAAGAGAAGGTGGGTGTGTCACCTGTCCATCAAGCTAAGGCTGGGGGAGGAGTATCAGGTATAAAAGCTTGTTTACAGTGTCGGACTGGGGCATGAAGGGCCCACCGGGGGACTGCAACGCTAGGGGCCCACCAGAGGGGGTGTGGCCAGCCATCATAGAGGCGGGACCAGACACTAGAGGGGGAGTGGTCAGCATACGAAGGACAGCTAGCACTATAGTGTAGTATATAAAGAATGCAGTGTGTATATAAAGAGCACACAGTCTTGACCTGCCCCTTAGATTGGGCAGAACAGTCACAATGTAGTTTTACTTTAGCACAGGTCATAAAGCAAAGCACAAATTCTTTGCAACCAGAACATTTCATTGTAGAAATTAATGCTATTATTATTAGGGAATGATAGTTATGCTTTAATAAACAACTTCAAAAAACAATATTGTATTTTTCACATTTGCAGGATCCAATGTGTAATAATAACAGGCTTACCGTCATGAGGTGATTATATTGAAACTATAACTGTTCCATTCCAGGAGCAGTTTCATAGAGTGTTAAAAGCGCAGAATCTTGTAGCCACCCTCCTAATAGGAAAGACAGCCTTTTGGAAAAGTGGTTGCAGACTGGAAACAGAGGGACATGAGGACCAAGCATTGAGACTTATTTTATTTTATGTTCAAATAAACGTCTTCTGCGTTATGATATGAGCTTTTATTGTACTTACGCATGTGCGTATACCACAGTCTGTTCTGTGCGTCTACGTACGGCAAGTACTGTATAGGCACAGCGTACTTACAACCGGATTCAAATGGAAGAGTATCTTGAGATACGCTTGTATTTGAATATGGCCGGAACTACAGTAAAGACGCATGCTCTTTTTTAAAAAATGCAACTTAAATTCGGACATGAATCTGGCCCTTTATGTATAACAATACTTCCACAACCTTAAAATACTTTTGTTTAATAAAAGTTATACTGTCACCGCAAGGGATAGGGGGTCATGTTTTTAGGTGTGGCAGCCCCTAAAGTTTCAGATGATAGCCCTTAAACCAGAAGCATCATTGCCATTATTGCCGGGGTGCTTTATAGTGAGAGTATACAGGAGGTGTGCAGTGACTTACTGTGGTTAAGTGTGAAGGAGCTTTCTAAACTGCTGAGATGTTTTGAAAAATGAACATATAAACACAGTATGATGATGATGACAAGTTAAATGTCACACATAAAGCATAGTACAGAACATCCAAGATTTATATTATCAGGACACACAGGTGAATGAGGTGGGAGTGGACAAGAGAAGTAGAGAACCCTACTATTGAGAGTTTTTGTAATAAAATAAAATTGAAATTTACCTGCATCTGTGTTGTAATGATGGTGCAGGGGCAAACGCAGGATTTTTAAGGGGGGGTTTCCAAAGAGTTGAATGAAAAACAATAAAAAAAATAAAAAATAAAAACTATATATATATGTATATATATATATATATATATATATATATATATATATATATATATATATATATATATATATATAAAATCAGTTGTTGTTGGGGCACTGGGTGAAGCCAGATACTGGACATTTCTGGTGAGTCTGCAGGGTTGAGATGCAGAGCTGTGTGATTATATATATATATATATATGTATATATATATATATATATATATATATATATATATATATATATATATATATATATAATCACACAGCTCTGCATCTCAAACACTATACAAGAATGCTTCATGTGGGTATTATCTGAGACCTATGTACCGATCTGTGTATATATATTTATATATATTTTGCCATATATGCAAGCCCTCACCGTTCTCCAGGCCAGCAAGCGATGTAATGTCTGAGACCCAGCCGGAAGGGTGTTTAGTTCTCCCCAGCCCTGTTTTACACATGGATGATTTGTAGATTCTGTGCGATCCAGCATCTGGCTCACAGCATGTCACCCCCACGTCAAAGCGGAGAAACAGATTTATTGTTGGTGATAAGGGAACTCGTGCAACGGAGCTGCAGTTCATTACCAGGATCGTTACACAGAGGGTCACTGTAGGTCACATTAACAAAACAAAAGCACAGATATTTCCCGCTGGTCCCCCTTGCACGATGATCTTGTTCTCTGACTTTCTGTGTAAAAGCAGCCATGTTCGGTAAGCTCCGCCCTAACAATGGAGGGGGCGGAGCTTCAACCCAGCGGGGCCTACCGGTGGTTAGTCCGGCTGCCCGGCAGGCCAGTCCGAGGCTGCTTGTTTATATCATTTGTTCAGGGAGACCAACGCTGGGTGAGCTGGCTGGTCCTGAGAGAGAGCTGGACTATGTATAGCTAGTGTTTAGGGTCTCCATGATTGCTGTGCAAGTATACGGTGTCAAAACATTTACCATCCTGACAATAAAGCACCGTAAAAAGGAAGACGTTGCTCGCGTGTGCTTCTGCAGTAGCGGGCTTTTGCCACTATATATATATATATATATATATATATATATATATATATATATATATATATATATATATATATATATATATATATATATATATATAATATCAAATAGACAGGGGCGCTTCCATGGTGTATTAACCAAGTAAAATGTTTTATTCAAAACAATAAAATGCACGTACCAGAATATAAAAGTTTTCAGGCATTGAACATTAACACGGCAGGCATCAGCTCAATATAGCTCTTAAATGTATCCACCGTCACCTCTACGCGTTTCATCACAAGGACTTCGTCAGGAGGTATGAATCTCTATACAAAGGTTTACCTATTTAAAGGTTATTACTAATTCATTCACAGGTGGAACAACTTCCACTCATTTGCAAAACATAGAAGCACATATTAACAACCTGTTATCCATTAACAATGCAATTTAAATGTAGGTACATATATACATCAGTCTTTATACAAAGCATAACAAAGTCTTTATATATAAGCAATTTGTAAAAAGCTTGTAAAAACAATTTATAAAAATTTTAACAATTTCTCTATAAAAAAGGAGTAATCTCGCATCCCTCATTTAGACCCCAAGGGACAAATGTGTTTAAAGTATAAATCCAGAAAGTTTCCCTTTGAGCCAGTTTTAACAATCGATCTCCTCCTCTTTTATCTAGCTCTACATATTCAATCGCTTTAAAGCGTAGGGATTCAGGATTAGCATTATGGCAAGAAGAAAAATGTCTTCTTGCCATAATGCTAATCCTGAATCCCTACGCTTTAAAGCGATTGAATATGTAGAGCTAGATAAAAGAGGAGGAGATCGATTGTTAAAACTGGCTCAAAGGGAAACTTTCTGGATTTATACTTTAAACACATTTGTCCCTTGGGGTCTAAATGAGGGATGCGAGATTACTCCTTTTTTATAGAGAAATTGTTAAAATTTTTATAAATTGTTTTTACAAGCTTTTTACAAATTGCTTATATATAAAGACTTTGTTATGCTTTGTATAAAGACTGATGTATATATGTACCTACATTTAAATTGCATTGTTAATGGATAACAGGTTGTTAATATGTGCTTCTATGTTTTGCAAATGAGTGGAAGTTGTTCCACCTGTGAATGAATTAGTAATAACCTTTAAATAGGTAAACCTTTGTATAGAGATTCATACCTCCTGACGAAGTCCTTGTGATGAAACGCGTAGAGGTGACGGTGGATACATTTAAGAGCTATATTGAGCTGATGCCTGCCGTGTTAATGTTCAATGCCTGAAAACTTTTATATTCTGGTACGTGCATTTTATTGTTTTGAATAAAACATTTTACTTGGTTAATACACCATGGAAGCGCCCCTGTCTATTTGATATTGTAGAATTGTTGCTGTTCCCCCGTGGAGATCGGGTGGAAGAAGGGAAGGACGCGTAGAATACATTCTACTGGTGTTTGAATTATCGTGGAATACAAAGATCTATTGTCAGCACGTGGAAGAACTAAATTGACTTTTTAACTGTGCGCACCGATTGTACTGTTTATATATATATATATATATATATATATATATATTGTGACAGAGTCACTGGAAGGAGCCTAGATACAGAGGTATGTGTCCCAGGCTTCCAGCATTGTATACAAAAGGCCCGTTCCGGGTCTTCTGTTCTATCAGACTCTAACAGACTGATCAAGGGATGCACCTGTGAGGTGCTTGTAATAAGGCAGCTGGGATATGCAGCCAGTGTCTCAAACCTGGGAGAGGTGAGTGCCTCCCGAGACACTCTGTTGCAGGGAGCAACAGTTACATGTGGTTTGGCGTGTGTGTGGGACATAAGGTCCTTACACATGAGAGAGGGCCTCCATAAATGTATTAGCTAGAAGCCAGACGGCTAGGATTTTATTTGTGTTTTGTTCCTGTTTACAAGCTAGTGAATAAACTGGCAGTGGCTGTAATCCAGAAACTCCTAGACTTGTGTGTCTTACTGCTGCTGTTCACCCAGGAGATGATACCTGTTCCCCTGATTATACTACATATGGTGGAGAATTGGCTTGCAAAGATCTGCGCAGATCAAGAATAGCAGCAGTCTTGGAGATACTTACAGAAACCAGCTCTGTGTGTGTGCTTGGAAAGTTTAAAGGGGACAAACACCGTTGAGAAATACATGCATGTCTTGTCACGTGGAGAAAAGCAGCTAAATATTGGATTTTTTATGCACAGCAACAGTGGATCCAGAAAACCATGCGGATGTGAGTAATAAACCATACTGTGAAATGCTGTCTATACAGATTTGCTGCATATATGATGAGTTCAGAAGAGTTAAAAGTTGTCTGTGAAAACTGGCCATTTGTGTTGGGAAAACAGAAGTGTATGCAAAGACCAGTGAGAGGCAAAGGAATCAAGTGTTTCATGGACTGTGTTTGTTAATTGCTCTACAGCAGAGTCAATACAAATTTGTTTATGAAGTCATTCTCCATGTGTACAGAGATGGATTAGTGCACTTGTTGCATTACAGTTGATGTGGTTTATCCCAATGTCTAAGGGGCTTCCACAAAAAAGCAACAAGTCTCAGAAAAATGAGCACATTATTGGCACTGAAATTGTGTTAATTGATGGAAAGCAGGTGTGTTCATTAAGACTGAAGAGAAAAAAAACCCAAGTATTAGTGTGTCTGCAAAGCACAAGTTGGGTGTGGTTCTGTGCATAAACAAAGAGCAAGAGACTTAAAAGAGAAAAGTTTATTGAGAATCTTTGTCAGTGCAAAGTGGATGTTTTCTGTGTTGAAACAACAGAAGTGTGCAAATGTGTTTGCAAAACCATTGAGCGGAAGTTAAAGTAGAAAAAGGAAAAACTTTTGCTCTGCAATAGAAAAGTTTGTGACATATGCTGGGTGTTGTAGTTCCACAGCTATTAAGTCAAGTGAGGTGCTCCTTCTATAAAGAAAGTGCTTTGTTCACATAAAGATAAAATTGGCTGCTTCTCAAGCTACAATGGGCAAGAAAAAGCAGAAGCCTACTGTCTCAACCCAAAAAGAGTGCGCACAGGTGTGTCAAAATGTTGATATGGAAAGAGACAAATATCAGAACTTGGAGTATGTTTGTTTAGCGGTAGATGATGACCCTCATCGTTTTGCTAGGTTACAAGAGGAGGATGTTTCCGATAAAGACTTACTACAAACTGTTACAGCTCAGCAAACACCCCTTAGACAACCACTGTTACAAGATGCTGCAGTTACGTCTGATAAAGGGCTAGATGCACATTTGTTTGAACTCTGGGAAAAGGCTGTGATGCAGTGCCCTGGAAATGAGGACATGCTTAAAAATTTTCTACAAGCTGCTATAGCCCAGCAATCTGCCATAAATCAACAACAGTTAAAAGTTGAGGAGTCCCTGAGGCAACAAAACCTAGACATAGAAGCCTTGGTACAATCTTCTCTGATACAGCAGGCAGCTTTTGCAGCTCAGCAGGAAACTAACAGGCTACAGAATTTAGCCCATGAAGGGTCCAACAGACTACTTCAAGCCATTGAGGAGACCATTGCTCAACTAAGCCAAAAATTAGCAGACAGAAAAAATGAATTCTTTGTTTCTTCCGTGGCGCGACCTGTGAGGAGATAAGATGGGGAGTGGGGGGGGGGAGGGGGAGAGAGAGAGAGAACAGGCGAGACAGTATACACAATAGCGGCCGGCCCAGTGGCTCTTCTGGAGTGGGAAATGTTTATAGCTCCTTATGCAGTATTGGTCTATAGCTCTTTTGCCTTGTTTATAGCTCTAGTGCCGTGTATACTGGGGTGATTCTAGGGGTTCTCAGAGTAGTTATCTCTTGGGGATGAGGCAGGCAGGGGGATTAAATTGCCCTGTTCGAAGCTTTGGTTTTTAAGCTATGCAGAAAATCTGCTAATTGGTATATATGCTTGCTTGTTTTGTAAAACTGAAATGTACGGCTAAAGGGTGAGGTAGCGGTGCAAGCTTTAAATCACTTTATAGTATAAATTTGGTTAGGTTCCCTTTGAGGGATACGGTGTAGGGATGCGATGAAAGAATGTGTCAGTATTACTTTGGGTTATTAGGGCTGACTCTTAAGGAGATTAAATATTTTGTACACCTGTGGGGAGTACAGGGCTGGATTGGTGGAGATTAGTGTGGTGTATGGGCTAAATAAGTGTAGGTAGGGACGAAATTCGCATCAAGTTACGCAAACCTATACATGGCAAAATGGGAAGACTATAACATCTGGAACAACAACCCCCACCACAAAGACCTGGTCACCTGGAAAAGGTACATAGACGATATCCTGTTCATATGGAGAGGAAACGACACAGACCTCCTTTCCTTCCTGCAACACATCAACACAAACAACCTCAACCTTAAGTTCACCTCCAACTCGAGCAAGACACAAGTAGAATTCCTGGACCTCATGATTTACGTGGAAAACAACAAAATAAAGACAAGGACCTACATGAAGCCAGTAGACTGCAACAGTTACATTCCAATCAGCAGCAATCACCACAGAACCTGGCTGAAAAACATCCCAGGAGGTCAATTCAGGAGACTGAGAAGAAACTGCTCCTCCATGGAAGCTTTCAAGGAACAAGCAGACACTATGAAGCAAAAGTTCCTGGAGAGAAAATATGACCAAACACATCTAAACCAAGAAATCGAAAAGGTAGAGAAACTGGAAAGAGAAGAACTTCTTACCTACAAAAAGAAAGAAACAAAAGAAGAAAACACACCACTGTTCATCACGAACTACCACAGCAACCACAGCAAATTTGAAAACGTCCTGAAAAAACACTGGCACATCCTCCTAGAAGACGAACAAATAAAAGAATATCTACCGGAAAAACCACGGGTAGTATACAGGAAAGCAAAAAATCTAAAAAACATATTAACGGCCAGCTTCATCCCAACAAACAGCAAAGAAAAGAAAAACAAAGAAACCTGGATTAAAGAAGGTAAGAAAGGTTTCTACCACTGCAACCGATGCACGGCATGCAAAACTAGAAGACACAGCTCCACAAAACCTTCAACCAACTTCACCTCAAACTCAAATGGCAGCAAACACAAGATAGAAGATAAAATGACATGTGACTCCACGGGAGTAATATCTCCTAGAATGCCCCTGTGGACTTCAATACGTAGGAAGAACCATCCGAAACCTGAAAACACAGATCCCAGAACACATAAGGAACATAAGAAAAGGAGTACAGAACCACAGCGTATCTGAACATTTTAGAGTGACCCACGATCAAGACCCTTCAGGTTTGAAGTTCATGGGCATCAAACAAATCCCCAAACCGTGGAGAGGAGGAGACTAAATTAAACTTATCTCACAGGAAAAAGCAAAATGGATTCACAAACTAGGAACCATAACGCCGAGAGGCCTTAACATTGACTTCATCCTGGGAAGCTTTCTGTAAGTATACACCCATCCCCCCCCCCCAACCCACCCCATAACACACAATAGCAAAAATTACCTAACCAACCTTTAAACAACTACCCACGGCTTATAATGTAATAAGCATACCTATACCCCATAACTCAAAATATCTAAACTATAAACTCCATACTATAGACCTAAAACAGTACAATTGGAATAAATCTTTATCAGACCTCAATCTCCCTACCCCATTCACTCATCCCCTGATCGGTTTTAGGAATCCCACCCAATAGAATAATAAGTAACCGACCAATATCAATATTTTTAATTATAAAAACATAGCCACATAACTGATTAATGGTAACAGCCATAAGCACCATATTTTATAACGCAGCCACCATAATCTCCCCTAGCCCTCTCCACCGCTCCCATTTGCCCTCAAAACCTATCAACTCCCCCAGCCATACCCACATAAGTTCCAAAATATAACTTCCATTAGCACACTTAACCCCTACCCTAAATCTCAATTTTTTTTATTCTCACCCCCTCCTCCCCCCCCTATAATCTTGCCCACAAATGTATAAACTTATCTCATCCCCAGACACACCGCCACCTCCTAACCTATAAACCGCCGATCCTTAACCCAGGTTTTAAACCATAGTCACATATTCCACAAAATAGACTATTCTCATCCCGATACATTATCCTTAATCCACGTAAGCCCCCCCCCCCATGTTTTTAATACCGAGCCCCGTTCACTATGCCCCATCCGCATAAAAAGCACAACGGAAAATTTCACAGCACACGTTCCACATATTGCACACCCATATATTATCCCACATATATTTAAACATATAAATGTAGAAACACATACATTTGCAGCTATTATTCACAGCAATATTCCACCCTTTAACCTCCAAGTCCTACCCCCTGCCTCCCCTTCCCCCTCCCCTCACGCATCCCATTGGATGAAACATTGAAAGACAAGTATTAGAAGACCCACTTACATAGACAAGCCACATCCCTGACGAAGTCCGCCCGGACGAAACGCGTTGGATTTAAACACTTCACAAGACCTGTCTACACAAAAGACCAGAAGATCCTCTACTCGGAAAAGCTCTACAAAGCATCAAGCTCTCCGACGAAAGGCTAATCACACCAAAGGCAAGAATAGCACGCGCGGAGAACCTAACTCTGCAGTGGAACGCACAGGCGCCTGTGCGTTCCAAACTAAAACCGGAAGTGAGGCTTTTGGAACGCTTCTTGCGTTCCAAGGACACAGGAAGGAAACCGCTGGGCCGCAGCCACCCCGACCGCTCGTCCAGCGCTACGATTTAACACCTTTATCAGCAGCCAAACCGCCCACGGTAACTAGCCAAGAGAAACACACGAACTGCCCTTTTTAGAGCATTAGAGCAAAACGCTGTTACATCTTGAAAATATCTACCTACCTACACTTATTTAGCCCATACACCACACTAATCTCCACCAATCCAGCCCTGTACTCCCCACAGGTGTACAAAATATTTAATCTCCTTAAGAGTCAGCCCTAATAACCCAAAGTAATACTGACACATTCTTTCATCACATCCCTACACCGTATCCCTCAAAGGGAACCTAACCAAATTTATACTATAAAGTGATTTAAAGCTTGCACCGCTACCTCACCCTTTAGCCGTACATTTCAGTTTTACAAAACAAGCAAGCATATATACCAATTAGCAGATTTTCTGCATAGCTTAAAAACCAAAGCTTCGAACAGGGCAATTTAATCCCCCTGCCCGCCTCATCCCCAAGAGATAACTACTCTGAGAACCCCTAGAATCACCCCAGTATACACGGCACTAGAGCTATAAACAAGGCAAAAGAGCTATAGACCAATACTGCAAAAGGAGCTATAAACCTTTCCCACTCCAGAAGAGCCACCGGACCGGCCGCTATTGTGTATACTGTCTCGCCTGTTCTCTCTCTTCCCCCCCCCCACTCCCCATCTTATCTCCTCACAGGTCGCGCCACGGAAGAAACAAGGAAACAACCAACAAAAACCGGAACTGGAACATCCGTCAAGGCAGCACCAATCCTCATAACAACAAAACAAAGCGCAGACGTCCCAGGTAAGCCCTCCCAAAAGGGAATTGCAAGTATCAGTGGTTGCTTGAAGTTATATACACGGCTGCATACGGAGTGGAGCGCCGAATTGACAATTCATTTTTTTTGTAGTTATATCCAGTCCACTGATATTGTGTTTGGCTGCACTATGTTTGCACATAGGGAGAACAGATCCATATTAATTGCTGAGATTTTTGAAGGAAGTTCCCCAAGAGTAGATATTGGTAAAGAAGATTTCACAAATGTGATGTATAAATTGGATAAAGCATTAACAAAAGAGAATAGAATTTGGTGGGAAGTGGTCAGTCTGGAGAAGTATGTATCAGCTCAACTAATTCCTAAAGGGCTAACTATTATGAAGCAGCCATCATCTTCATTTAAAGAAGAATGGAACATTATTTTAAGAACCTGTTCCTTCTCTCTTATGAATCTCATCCTGAAAGATAGGAGAAGGGAGTTGTGTGAATTGGAGGAAGAGATAAACCTTTTAAATACCATAATTCTGCCATTTAGAGATCAGGAAGAATATAGAAAAATAGAAGAAACAATTCAGAAAAAATTAGAGAAAGATAACAGACTATGAATAGGAAAAAGAAAAAATTCTTTAGAGACAAAGGGTGTAAGATGGGACAATTAGGAAAAAGTATGAATACCCACATTCATCATCAGAGCCCTAAAGAACAGAGAATGGTACATAATAGGAGAAGTGAAAATATTCCACAAATTAAGTCACTCTCTCCTTTGTGGAGAAAACAATCTAATCAAAATTGGAATGGCATAAATAAGAGGTGGAATCAGGATCGGTTAGGAATCAATAACCAGAAGAGTAGATTCAGAGAGGATAACAGAATTGAGTTCCCAGAAAGGAGGGAAGTAAATACATCTGATAGATTTAGAGAAGATGAGAGGATTGAGTTTCCACAAAGGAGAGAAGAGCATGGGTATGATAGGGAACCATACAAACGAAAATGGATAACTCCGGTCCACAATAGGTTTGACCCATTAAGAGGAATCGAAGAAAAAAAAAGGGATTCACCTTTTTTGTATCGAGATACAAGGAGAAAAAGAAGAAGATAGAATTTTCCACCAATATCAAAAACAAAAATAACAACAATAAAAATAAAAAGATTAGAAAAAGAGGTAAGAAAGGAGGGAGAAAGAAAGAAAATAAAAGGAAAAAATTAAACAATCGAAGGAAATTGGATGGTTCCAAAATAAGTGATCCCAATATTGATCCTAATACTGAAAATAATCAGAAGGAGGCAAAAGAAGATGTCTACAGTATTTTTAACCTCAGTTCATATGAACTTACAGAGGGGGAGACATCTTTATTAAACAAGGGCCTTAAATTTTGCCGTACGAATGAAAACATTCCATTCAATACGTATATAGACTTACAAAAGTTTATACGTAAAATCACCATAAAGAAATTTTTTGATATGAAAGATGACAACACATTGGACAAAGCCAAGGGAGAATCAACAGGACAGGAGAAGTTTAGAAATAAGTCAACCTTTTTTCCAGCACATGTAAAGGGGAATTATATAGAGACCTTTAATCAGTTGGTAGCTGAGGATCTCAAACAAGGACACACTAAACAGGGTATAAAAAGAAATAAAACCCATATGAACCTAAGTAGAAAGGAAAGAAGTGCTATAAAATCTTTAAAGGAGAATCATCAAATTGTAATTAAACCAGCTGATAAGGGTGGGGGAGTGGTCGTAATGGATAAAGAGAAATACATAGGAGAAATTCAAAGACAACTAGACTCAGACAATACATATCAAAAATTAAGAAAAGATCCCACAGAGAGAGTAAGTGCAGATTTAACAACCCTTATAGATAAATACAAATAAATGGGAGTAGTAGAAGAGAAGACAGCAGAATATATACGTATTACATATCCAAGGATTCCGGTAATTTATATTTTGCTGAAAATCCATAAGGATAAGGTTAACCCACCGAGAAGACCGATTGTGTCGGGAACAGGATCAATTACTATAAATTTGTCTGAAGTCCTTGATCATTACCTACAACCCTTGTCACAAGTATCTAGATCTTATTTAAAAGATACCATGAGTTTCCTGATGAATCTGGCAGAACTATCATGGGAAGCCGATCTCATATTGGTTATGGCGGATGTTAAATCCCTGTACACCATAATCAGTCTAATAAACACATCACATTCCGAAGAAACAAGAGTTTTTCTAGATGGGATAGATTTTGTCCTGTCGCATAACTATTTTTGTTTTCAGGGAGAATATTACATGCAGAGTGTCGGGACGGCCATGGACACCAGGTTCGCCCAAAGCTATTCCAACATTTTTATGGCCCACTGGGAGGAGAGGTCAGTGTCGTCAGGGCATGAGTTTGGGGTGAGCCTGGTGGCATGGTGGCGTTACATTGACAACTTTTTTGTGTGGAGGGGGTCTGAGGAACAGTTGGAACTTTTCTTCAGTTATCTCAATGATAGCAATTTCCACATAGAACTCACATTCGAATGGAGTAGAACATCTGTGAATTTTTTAGATATCACTGTATATATTAATGAAGCAGGTCTCCAAACAAAAGCTTTTCAGAAGCCCACTGATGCGGTTAGCTACATTGAATATAATAGTAACCATCACAAGATCTGGCTAGACAATGTACCATTAGGGCAGATGAAGAGGGTGAGACGTAACTGCACAGATGATAGGGTATGTGAGGAACAGATTATGGTGATGAGAAGTGAATTTAACCAAAAAGGATATCATAGAGAAGTATTAGAAAAGGCAGAAAAAGTAGTAAAAGGAATAGATAGGAGAGATCTTTTAATTCCAAAAAAGACAAAGGATTCCAATCCAGAATACAATAATGAATGGACCTTCATCACTGATTTTAGTACCAATCACAAACAAATTGAAAAGATAGTGAAGAAACACTGGCTGCTTTTGAAGAGAGATCCAGTCATAGGGACCAAAATACCAACAAAACCCAGGTTTATATATAGAAGAGCCCCGAATCTAAAAAATAAACTAGTTAGAAGTTATCTACCAGAAGAAAGGAGGTATTCAGTAAGAACCAAGGGCTTCCACAGATGTGGAGAGTGTGCAGCATGTAAAACATGTAGAATGAAGGAGAACAAAACCACAGATGTCAAATTGAATGACAAAGAAATAAAAATAGATCATTTCATAACTTGTCATACTAAAAACGTGGTATATGCAATAAAATGTAGTTGCGAGAAAATCTATGTAGGGAGGACTCGCCCATTAAAGGTGAGGCTAAGAGAACACCTATACAACATTAAGAGGGAACTCGAAACTCATGCACTTTCTCTACACTTTAAAAATATCCATTCAAGTTTAACAAGCCACATTATCGTTTTTGGGGTATCTATAAAATAGAAGACAACTGGAGAAATACGGATAATCTTACCACTTTATCCAGATAGAGATGAAGCATATTTATGAGATAGACACTCTAATTCCGAAAGGATTGAATGCTGATTTCGAATTGAAATGGTTTATATAGAGTTTAGAGATGAGAATGGAGTTAAATTATAGCAGTTAGCACATAAGATATATGCAAATGATACGTTGATGCATTATACTGAAAATTGTTCTTCTTTTTACCATGTTTTTCCGGATACATCGATATATGGAGGGATTTAGGTATCCATCGGAACATGATTCTACATGGTCAATATATAAGAATCAGCATATTGTGCCTATTAGTCATATTGTGCAGGGTTGTTACGAGCCGCAGTATATGTCGTAATGTATATCTCCTAGACAAGAGATGCAGATTTAAGAGATGATGACAATGTTATATCTTTCTGGTTCATACTGTCCATATTAACATGTTGGCCAATATGTGTTTTCTTCCTGGGATTAATATTGGGAAGTATATAGTCAGAATGTTTTTCGTATTAGTCAGATTATGTATATTGTCTGGAATTTGGGATCTAAGGTCCCAAAATTTTTTTTTGAAGGGAATGAAATATTTTATTCAGGAAGTGGAGTATAAGAATTTTTCTGCTACGACAAGCATTCACATGAGATTTCTCGTGTATAGGAAAGGGTTAACCAAAGCATTGCCAATTAGCTTAAGGCAGTTTGGAATGTTCTGTCAACGATGTAGCGGGGCATAGGATAGTTAAGCCTCATATTTAGGATGTGGATAGATAGACTGTTTTTCTATTAGTTACTTCATTTGACATTAGGATCATCTTTAACACATTTGTTATGAATAGAAAAGGTTTAATATACATATTATGTATCAGCACAAGTAAGCGTTGAAAGTTTTATGAATGGAACAGCGTGGCATTAGACCACCAAGCCTCGCTATGGAATTCCTGCAGCACTATCAGATTCAAGCCTCGAATAGGATGGTGAATAACAAGTAACAGGTGTTACAAGTAGAAGGAGGATTATATAAGATGAGGTATATACACCGGAAACATAACCTTGAAAAAAACTCACATCGAGAGTTGAAATGCGTTGGTTTTACACAGACTACAACCGTGGACACTAAAGGAGGGTATGATGCTTCTCCAAGCATCCTTCACTTCTTGCCAGGGCATAAGAAAGATATGAAGGATATGCATTTAAGAATCATACCACTGGAGAAACAGTTGTCAGACGTGTCACAGAAAGGTGAAGAGGAGGCAAAAAGAGTAAGCTCTCTCCTCTCAGAAATTGCCAGTCTGCGGGAAAACCACATACCGCTGACAATACACCTGCAAGCCTCTGCCGCACTGACCACAGAGTTGGAGAAAGCTAAAGCTGAGCTAGCCGTGATCAGGAAGCAACTGGAGCGTGAGACCAAAGACCTGACTAAGATACAGGCAGAGCTGCAGAGAGAGGTTACTAAACAAGCAGCCCTGCAAGCTCGGTTGGACAGGGAGATGGCTCTAAAATCAGAATTGCAGGACTTGAGAATACAGATGTGTTCAGACTATGTGACGCGGAAAGAACATGAGGAAAAAGTGTCAGGACTGCAGAAGTTCAAAGAACAGATAAAGCAAGTGCATTTAATGGCACATGACAATTATCAGAGTGACAAAGTGGATGGTGAAATAACGCAACTTCAAGCTAAGAAACAGAAGCTTGACGCAAATATGTTACTGTTGCAACAATCTTACTCCAAATTCGACGAGAAAAGAGAAACGTTGCTCGCGGAAAAGACGTTTCTTAAGAAAGATGAGAAGAAAGAGCAAGCACCTGCCGACAAAGAAATAGAGCCGCGTGAAGTGCAAAATGCAGAGCTCAAGGCAGTAGAGGCCCAAGAAGAAGCTGGGAAAGTAGAGTTGCTGGACCATGCAATCTTGTTGCAAGTCATCAAGGAGCAGCCAGTGCAGCAAAAGCGTTTGCTAGACCAGCAGGAGAAGCTCTTGGCGGTTGTCAAAGAACAATACATGGAAATCCATCAGGAGCAGCAAGGTAACAAGCCAGAATTGCATGTTCCGGGGCATCCCAGGAGTAAAGAAGAAATTAAGGAGGAAGATAAAGTTGCCCTGCCTGCACCTGAGGAAAAGGCAGTATATGAACATACTGAATTAGAAAAAGAAAAAGGTCCAGTTGATGCAGTGAATAATCAAGTGTCTGATGTCATAAAGACTGAGGATGATTGTTTAGCTCAGAAGGTTGAGCCAGAGCAGAATGCAGCTTTGGATATTAGACAAAAGGCAACGGGAACCAAAAAGCAGCCCAAGCAGGAATTTAACATACAGAACCCAGCACAGGAAGAGAAGGGAAAGTTGAAAACTGATCATACAATGGTAATTACAGCCCAGAATACAAATAAAGGTCAAGGTCAAAGTGTGAAAGGGGAAGCAGTAAAACTGAGGAATGAGACAGAAAATCTGCAGAAGGAACTTGACGCCAAAGTCATAGGTATACAAGAGAAAATTAAGATCATTTCCCAGGTTGAAAATGTTGGAAAGCATTATAAAACTCAATATGAAAAATTAAAGATTCAGCAGGATAAGTTAAGTGGGTTGCCAAAACTCTCCTAGCTCAGACAGCACCATCAGAAGAGCGAGCTTCTGAAACAGAAGTACAAGAGTTAAGAAATTCCCATGACCAAGCTGAAATAGAGATATCTGCACTTGCAGACCAACAAGAGTCAATGGGGGGTATTTAATTGACGGCGGGATCGCCGAAAATCCCCCGCTCTAAAAATTTTACCGTTAATACGGTAATCCTGCGCGTAAATACCATTAATACAGTCATTTACTCACTGGATTTCAGCTTGCAGCTGAGGGAGCTGTGAGCTGAAATCCAGCGAGATATTACTGTATTAACGGTAATATTTTTAGAGCGCGGGATTTTCGGCAATGCCGCCGTCAATTGAATACCCCCCAATAAGTGGAAAAGGAAAGAAAGACAAAGGTCAACGGGAGCAAACCCCAAAAATTCTAGCAGAATTATCCACAGTTCAAGAACTACAGTACGCTACTAAATTTATTCAAGACAATGTCAGCAGAATACAAATTGTTAAGGATAACTGGGAGAGGTTTTCTTGTGGCTTTGAGACACCTTCCACTATGGTTTCAGGAAAAGTGAAGCAGCTAAAGATTGTCCAAGGTTTTACCGGAGCCTCAAGTTACAAGCACTCAGGAAATTAATAGTATGTTTCAAAAGGTACAGCAGACTGAGATTACTACTGACTTTCCTCAACAACAGTTAAAGCAGTTGCAAAGTCAGCCATGCCAGGAAGCTGAGTTCCTGTCCTTGTCCAGAGCTCCATTGGAAGTGGTACAGACCAAGTATGTAGCAACAAAAGTGAAGAATACACCCCGCCAGCCTCTAGTTCGGAAACGGCGATCTCCAGTGGATTCTGGTAAGAGTGTTCCAGGGGAAAAGGGCGCTGGGCGGTTGAATGAACTAAAATGTAGAGACTGTAGTCTCAGAACCTGGAGATTAGCCAGTTATGCCAAGAAGGTTCCGGCCTCATAAGAGATATGACAGAAATGTGATTACCTGTTTCAGATGTAGTGGCTTAGGCCATATTGTTGCTTATTGTTCCCGTACCTTTGAATCTATGCAATGTAATAATGCTTATGTACCTCGTAGAATGTCTTTATATGCCAAGCTAGCTTGTGACGCAGACAAACAAGCTGACAAATTGATGTGTGAAGTCACCATAGAAGGTAAAAAGATAAAGGCTCTGCTAGATTCTGGCAGTACGATTTCCCTTGTAAAAGCAGAGTTAGTGAGCCCCTTAAAATGTCAAAAAGGAAATGTTGGGGTAACCTGCATACACAGGGATAAACAGCATTCTGTTAACACGGAAGTAAACATTAAAACACAATATGGTTTTGGGGTAGTCACTGTTGGTCTAGTTCCTGGTTTGAAATTTGACGCAATATTGGGGAGAGACTTTTCCCACTTCTGGAAGCTATGGGAGACCCACTTGGTTGCAAAAATAAATAGACCAGCCCCGCGTGATATCACTGATACAGTGGAGCAGGAGTGTTCCCCAAGTCAAACGTGTTCCCTTTGTTCAATGTGCTGAGTAAGTCAGAAAATGACAAGGGCAGCAGTAGAGTACAGGATTTTGTACCTCCTATTGAAGGGGGAGATATAGTTGAACCTGTTGATTGTGTACCCGGGATTAATGTAAGGAAAAATGTTTTTGCCTTAAAGCAGTTAAAAGATCCCACCCTGGCAAGGGCCAGAGAAAGTGTGAGAATTATTAATACAAAGCCAGTAGAACCTGCTAATATGTTGCCGTACCCCCACATGGCGATAACCCAGGGGTTATTGTGTCAGTCGTTTAAACGAGGAGAAGACATTTTGGAGCGGTTGGTTCCCTAGAAGAGCAGTGTTGGATTGGGCTCATGGTTCGACAACTGCCAAGCATCGGGGGATAGGAAAAACCCTAGATAAAGTTTTACAAAAGTTCTTCTGGCCAGGGGTTAGAAAAGATGTCTTTGATTGGTGGTCATCCTGCCCTGAGTGTGAATGCTATGTTTCCAGACCTCAGTCCAAAAAGTCCGATGGCAACTACCCCAGTTTCCCCACTAACTGGTGTTCCTTTGGGTTGGAAAAGATCTGTAACCAATACCCTTGCACTCAGTTTGCAGCATAAAGCTAAAACGTTGATGGGAAAAATTAGAGGAGCATTTAGGGTTACAAGTGTTCCACCTGTAGGTTGAAACAAAGGGGGGAGAATATGTGACAGAGTCACTGGAAGGAGCCTAGATACAGAGGTATGTGTCCCAGGCTTCCAGCATTGTATACATAAGGCCCAGTCCGGGTTTTCTGTTCTATCAGTCTCTAACAGACTGATCAAGGGATGCACTTGTGAGGTGCTTGTAATAAGGCAGCTGGGATATGCAGCCAGTGTCTCAGACCTGGGAGAGGTGAGTGCCTCCCGAGACACTCTGTTGCAGGGAGCAACAGTTACATGTGGTTTGTGTGTGGGACATAAGGTCCTACACATGAGAGAGGGCTTCCATAAATGTATTAGCTAGAAGCCAGACGGCTAGGATTTTATTTGTGTTTTGTTCCTGTTTACAAGCTAGTGAATAAACCGGCAGTGGCTGT
The DNA here is from genome assembly GCF_038048845.1 of Mixophyes fleayi. Classification (NCBI taxonomy): domain Eukaryota; kingdom Metazoa; phylum Chordata; class Amphibia; order Anura; family Limnodynastidae; genus Mixophyes; species Mixophyes fleayi. Next base: position 125,650,986 of record NC_134406.1, read on the forward strand.
AATCAAGAAACTCCTAGACTCGTGTGTCTTACTGCTGCTGTTCACCCAGGAGATGATACCTGTTCCCCTGATTATACTACAATATATATATAATGTGTATATGTATATTGTAACAAAAGGAGGCATTTAGCTGACAATATACAGAGAAAGCAGGGAAGTAGAGTAAAACATTTGTGCAGTAATGCACCTAGAATGAAGACTTATGTATGAAAAGCAATAGTTTAAATTTGGTTAAACTTACATGATCTGAAATCCTTCCTCTCAGCAAACAGACAGGGCGTGTCTGGTTTTGCAAACAGAGGCAGTGATGGGTGTTTTCTTTTAAAGAGAAGGTGGGTGTGTCACCTGTCCATCAAGCTAAGGCTGGGGGAGGAGCATCATGTATAAAAGCTTGTTTGTTTCATTTGTTCAGGGAGACCAATGCTGGGTGAGCTGGCTGGTCCTGAGAGAGAGCTGGACTATGTATAGCTAGTGTTTAGGGTCTCCATGATTGCTGTACAAGTATACGGTGTCAAACATTTACCATCCTGACAATAAAGCACCATAAAAAGGAAGTTGTTGTTCGCGTGTGCTTCTGCAGTAGCGGGCTCTTGCCACATGTGGTGTCAGGAGTGGGATACTCCGGGAAGCAAGTTTCCGCTACCCAACCCGTGCAGACGTCAACATGGAGGAAGTACTGAAAACCCTCGTGAATGTGGCCGCTGCGCAGCAACAGCAGCAAGCTCAGATGCTACGAGTTGCCGAGGCACAAGTGGAAAGCACAAGGCTCTTAAGAGAAGAGTTAAGCCAGGTGAGGCATGACAGAAATGAACCACCTGGTCCTGTTCTCCTGAAAATGTCGCCAGGTGATGACATAGAAGCATATCTGGTGTCCTTTGAGAGACTTGCAAAAAGGGCAAAATGGCCTCCTAAAGATTGGGCTGAGAGACTGGCGCCATATCGGACTGGTGAAGATCAGCGAGCTTATATGGATCTAGATGAGGAACAGGCCTCTGATTATTTGGGCCTAAAGTCTGAGATATTGGCTCGCATTGGAGTTTCCGGGCCAGGCCGAGCCCAGCGCTATCACCAATGGTGCTATAATAAAGAAAAAACGGTCAGAGCGCAAGTGGCTGAGCTTTATAAAATTTTAAAGAAATGGCTGCAGCCTGAGGAGAATTCGCCTTCTCGGATTATGAAGTTCTGGCGATAGATCACTGCATCCAGGGGTTGAACCACGATTTGCAAAGGTGGGTGCTGCAATCAGAGCAACAAACTTATGAAGAGCTTGC
>NC_134406.1:125676386-125793886 GCF_038048845.1 Mixophyes fleayi
CATTTGCCTTGGTCATGCTCTACATTCCCACTGTGTAAAACATTGATTCAATGGGCTTCCATGTAAATGGCATTACACCTGCTATAGAGTTGCTTATTTTCCTATTGCCATTAATAAGTAGCATAAACCTTTATCATGGTTTCAGTGAGGATGTCTATGTAAGTGCTTCACATGCTGAGCAATAAGCGGTTATCCTACACTGATGAATCCCAAACACTGTGAAACAGGCTCCGTGGAGGAGGGAGGAGTGGTCAAATCTTTTGATGGTTATGACGAAAAAGGGCCTATTTATGATCCAGCCCACCACTATTTAAATGGTGGCGCTTCCAGTTCCCCTTCATACACAAAAAATAATAAAGTTTAAAAAAAAACACATTGAAATAATTACATTTGTTTTCAAATTTTTAAGGAGAGAAAACCCTAAAACACGTGTCAGGGCTAGTTGGGAGAAACAGTTCTATTATTAAACTTGTATACTATTAATTTTATTTAATTTTATATTCAGGCCTATTTGCAGGGAGGGAGGCTTACGTATTAAATGTGGGTGCATTGATTTAATGCCAGGGCTCCTTTAGATTTTCACGAACATTCCAGTATCTACACAAGCAACAACTGAGTTTAAGACACCAGCAGCCACAGGTGATGAAAGTGACAAGAACAGGTAGGAGAGAGCAGGGCAGTCTGCCATCTGTCCTGAATCTGGTGGGGCAGTCCTGAATTTGGGTGACTGCCTCGCTCAGTCAGGATTTGGTCCAACTACAAGGACAGTTGGGAGGTATGTCCCACTTCACACTGTGAAGGCACAGCTGTGCGCACCTAACAGTAGTGCACACAGTATTGTCTGTGTATATGTCTAAAATTATAGCCATAGTACACCTTAGGGGACTCCCTGTCTAAAGTGCCCCGGGCCCCCCAGAGCCTTAATCCAGCTCTGCATGGGATGTGCACCACATGACAGGTGCCGTCCCATGTGTGAACAGTGCACAGCTCGTGGATACAAAACGGTAAGTTGGGAGGGAGAGGGGGTGTAATATATTGCTAGTGTGTATGTTATGTGTGTGTGAGGGGCCACTGTGTGTATATTATGTGTGTGTGAGGGGCCACTGTGTGCATTATGTGTATTGTGTGTGTTCGAGGGGCCACTGTGTGCGTGTATTATGTGTGTGTGTGTGTGTGTGTGTGAGGGGCCACTGTGTGTGTGAAGAGAGGGGCCTAAACAGATATCTTGCCTAGGGCCCCATGAGGTGTAAATCCGGCTCTGTTGTCGTGTGACAGGATCATTTAGCTTATAAGTCACTTTTACCTTTGCATATATGAGTCACTTTTACCTTTACATATACATATATATACATACATACATACATACATACATATACACATACATACACACGCACACACACTTTGCATTTAAAAAATAAATAGGTAAAATAAATCACTTGCTTACCTACGTGGAACAGTAGTATAAGCCATACAGGAATTGAGACGGCAGTAAGGTAGCGCTGAGTATCTTCATTCCACTTAAACAAGACTGCTAGTGCATACCCAATGACCAATGTCCAAATCTAGAAAGAAATAAAACATTAGTAAACAGTTCACAACACACTACAGCAAAGGTGGGCAACCAGTGGCTTTCCAGCTGTTGCAGAACAACATTCACGGCACGCTGGACAATATTTAAAACTGTAAAATTTTACAACAGAATGTGGATTTTAGAAGAATCAGTGGTACTAGTAATTTTTGAAGCAGCTAAAATGCAGTTAGGATGATTCACTAAATCAAGACACTGAAAACCATATTTTGTAGAGTCTGTCAAAAAAAAGTTGAAATATATGTTATGTAACACACCTTTCTCCAACTACTTTTTTTTACCTAATTACTCTTTACCTCAAACATACACAATCCAAAACTATAGAACGTGTAGTGAAGAAAATATGCTATGCACAATACATGTGTACCATCCAGTACTTTACATATCTATATTTGTCAACCACTGCTTCATTTAGACTGAAAAATATAGTAAAATAGAAACATACAATATGACGGCAGATAAGAACCGCTTGGCCTCATATTGTCTGCCCATTTCTTTATCAACCTATGGTACCTTAAACTCTATTTGATCATTTATTCTTTATAAGGATATTCTTACATCTATCCCAAGCACATTTAAACTGCTATATTGTATTAGCCTCTACCACATCTGATGGGAGGCTATTCCACTTATTCACTACCCTTTCTGTGAAGTAGTTTTTTCTTCAATTTCCTATGAACTTACTTCCCTCCAGTTTCAGTGCATGTCCTCCTGTTCTAGTGCTTCTCTTATTTTGAAGAATGTTTCCCTCCTGTACCTGGTTCAAGCCCTTGATATATTTGAAAGTTTCTATCATGTCCCCCCATTCCCTTCTCTATGTGTGTATATGTGTAAATATATATACACACACACACACACACACACACACATTTTATATATATATATATATATATATATATATATATATATATATATATATATATATATATATATAATATCTATCTATCTATCTACTATATAAATGCCTAGTGGCGTGTGTGAAAAAAAAAAAAACAAGCTGCAGCGCCACCTGCTGGGCAGAGTTATACACTGACCTATATATTTCTTGAAGGAGAAGTGACAGTTGGGAGTGGTTGGTGGTTGCCGGGGGTGACAGTGGGGAGTTTTTAACACCTTAAGTAGCTTGATGAAGGATGTGGCGATGAAGATGAAGGATGAGGTGATGGAGAAAAATGATGAGGTGGTGACATGTGGACAAAACCACGTTAAAAAAGGGCGCTTGCGTCGGGAAGTAACGCTCTTCCCCTGAGGAGGCCTGGGCTAGGCCCAAATGCATGACAAGAACTTTTTAACACCTTAAGTAGATTGATTTGACTAGAATGCATGAGTATCATGCATGGGTTAACTAGTGTAATATATATATATATATATATATATATTCCATAGCAAAAAACCTTACAGTTTAACATGTCCAATTAGGGTTCCTTACACACCATCTAAAACATTAAAAAAAAAAAAAAAAAAAACTATCTCCTGCTCATCAGCCTTTCACACATAAGGGCCCTTGCTGACCAGCTACTTTTTTATATGCCACCACCTATCAACTAGATTTTCTCTCACATGCCACTCCCTGACCATAAGCTTCTAATATCAGCCCTGCACAACAGCTATTCTATCACATGCCACCTCATAACCAACAGATTTTCGCTCACGTTACCCCATGTCTACCAGCTTTTCCTTTGCATGCCACCCAATTCACCAGCTATTCTCTCACATTCCAACCTCTGCTCCGCCAGTGACAACTTCACAATTCAAAGAGCCTTCTCCCATCTCTGTACAAAATAGAGCCTTTTAGTGAAACCTGCACCACACAAAAAAAAATCTTCTAGTGACCCCTCCACATGATAAAGAATCCCATAATAAAGAGAATCTTCATCTGACCGCTGCACAATAGGTAGCGCCTTTACTTATCCATATACAACACAAGGAGCCATCCTCTGGTCCCTGCACAACAAAGATGATAAAAATAATGAAATAAGCATATCAAAACTTTTGATATGCTTATTTCATTATTTTGATCCCCATAGGGTTCTCATTTTATTCTTTCCATATATATATATATATATATATATATTTTATTTTTAATTTTTTTCATTTTCTTCAATATAAGAGACATTTTCCCATATACTTACATCAGGAGCTGTGGCTCAACTGATATATGCACTATTCTGGTAACCATAGTGTTGTGGGTTTGATTCCCCATCCGAGCTAAGCTCATTGCGATAGTTTTATTTATAGTATTCGCGTGGGAAAATCACCTAATACTAGAAATAGAACTATCACAATGAGTTATGCTCATTGCGTATCGGACCTCCTACTAGGTAGGAGGTGTTTGCGGTGGCTCCTCCATTTTTTTATTTTTCTTCAATCAAGCCAAAGATTCATGGATATTACAAATATGGGCCCTCCCTGGGTGAAAAATTGAAGACTTCAAGCAACAATGGGCAGGACTTTTGGAAATACAAATGTATTTGGACATTTTCAAGCATGGACATTTGGAAGTACAAATTACTTTGGGACAGGGGCAAGCCGGACTTTGGATACAAATTTATTTTGGACTTTGTTTATAGCCATTTTTGGATTGAAAGCTGCTTGACAACAGATGAAAACTTCATTGGTGAGTATAGGGTATTTATTATTCACTTTTAAATGTACGTCCTTTACATCCAGGGCCAGTCAAACATTGTCCTGGATATGTTCCTGCAGTGATGTATGCACGCAAAATATGTAAAAATATCATCAATTACAAAATCCCCGTTAAAGGTTCATTTCTCTTTAAATTAATTAGTGCATCACTAACAAAACAACCTTTGTCCTGGAATATACAGGTGGGGCCAGCATTTACAGCAGATATCTCATTAGATTAGTCATAAGTCAATTAGATGTCTGGTTATTTAATAGGCTTAAAACAGCAAAACAGAACATTTAGCTCAGGCATGTCCAACCTGCGGCCCTCCAGGTGTTGTGAGACTACAAGCCCCAGCATGCTTTGCTGGTAGGCAACCAGTTAGTTGATAGCTGGAAGGGCATGCTGGGACTTGTAGTTTCACAACACCTGGAGGGCCGCAGGTTGGACAGGTCTGAATTAGCTGCATAGAATGTGAACAAGTTTAACTCATGATATATTGTGTTTAAACAGGCTGTATTTAAACCACTTATTCCTAATGTATAGATTGAAACATGTGAAATAAGAATACACAGACTTATTCAGCTGCTGATCTAGGACCATGCCCTCATACACACCAATCTTCCCAGGTAACTTCTATCTCTGGCAAATTATAACATATGACAATTTATTGATTAGCTGGATTATTGTATATTGCAGAGTCCCTTTCTCTGCTTTGAACAGCGTTCATCTCTTGGTGGAGACGAACAATAAAATCGATTATCTAAAAAAACAGCCATAATTTGAATTGTTTTAACGATTATGCCCAAGTACAAGAAGTAATTTTTTAACTTTGTCTATTCTGAATAATTTTAGCTTTGGGTGTATGATTGTTTTTGGTTTAGAAAGTGTGTGTTGTGGAAGTTAACATGGAAAAATATATGTGTGAACTAAAATAACAATTCTTTGTATTTTCCTTTGTTTTTTTCCCCAATATTTTTATTTTTTTTATAGTAGAATTTAGTAATAACACCATGCAGTCGCAAGCCAGTGGACTGCTATAGCCGCAAAACATTTATTTCTGTGCGTAGATTTCATGCGCAATCCACCAGTACATGACAAACTAAGAAACATTAATATGATTTCATTTTTTATTATTTTTAAAGATGGATACTGCAATGTCTAGAAAACTACTAAAAATGTAATAAATAATTTAATAATTAAAAAAAACTTTCAAAATAACAATGTAACACATATCACATAAAGTACTTAAGGTTGAATTCACCAGTTCACCTCTTAGATATACAATTCACTTACCAAAGCCCAATATGGGGGGGTTGGAGTTCGATATTTTTAAAGGTGTAAATTTTAACGTCAGGTTAGTGGATCTGAGCTCGCCTCTGAAGCCCAATCTACTTAGAGGAAAATGTTAACAAAATAGACAATTTTCCCTAACCTGATTGGCTGTTGGAAATGAACCCAGCAATCTAGGTTGAAACTTTGGCCCCCATCATATCATTATTTACGCATTCATCAGTTATGGTTGTTGAATCCAATGAAAGTGGGAATTGATCTGAGATGGTTGGGGAAATATAGCCATAATATTAAATAACCAAAGAGAGAGCACTCGCCAACTATTAATGATTGAGACTAATTTCAAAAAATGGAAAATATTCTATTAATACAGAATGATCACATAATGTATAGTGTGGGAGGGTTTTTTTTCTGGATCTTCCCCCCAAAGTGAGTATAATGGAAGATTGTGGCCATTTGATCATATTGATTCTATGTAGTGTATTGGATGTTGAATGCTGGATGCACTGGTTGAGGTCACATTGTCCCAGTTTTACAGTCGGAAGACACTGAGGGATTACAGCACAGCTATAGAGGGGGAGAAAGCTGGGGGAAGGAGCATAGAGAAGTTGAATTCAGTCCAAGCCCAGCTGTCAGGGATCTCTGCTCCGGCTTGATGGCCTTCTATCCAGAGGAGGGATCTGCAGGAGAACGGGGTCTCCCCGGTCTCTGACCCCAGTGCCTGAGTTTCTGAGAGCGGGCCGGAGGAAGAGACATCCCGGCTCCTGCAGCTTACTCAATATCTATGTACTAAGCACAGTCACCAAACACCTCATTAATATTACAGTGACATAACCAGGACATGTGATATCAATCACCCGCTGTATGTCTGTGTACAGCCACAATCTAACACCTTAGTCCTATTATATAATGCCACGCTGCCCGGAGAAAGTGAAAGCCATTTGGAACAGCTGCACTTCAACAAGCAGTAGGGGTCTCCGTGACTCATTTTCACTCTCACTATGCCAGATTAGAACGTGAGACTTTTAGTCAATCAGTATTTCAATTGGTGCAATTTCACTCTGTTCTTTTCTGTGCACAACTGTGACCTTATAAAATAATGGGGGAAAAAATTATTCCCAATATCAGATCCTCAATACTCACTTGGATAATAGAATTGTATTTAAAATGTTATCATTCTTATCCTAACTACAACAGAATCGGGGTATATTGAAATAAATTTAATTTGGTACTGTCATTTTATCTATGAGCTAGAGAGGCAAGAAAATTGTAAATGTTATTGAATTGTGTCCATTAACGATATACCCACCAGTCAGCTAATATGACATAAATAATTCTAGTAATTGGAGAACTATCCACAGCATTTATAGATCAACCCTTCTTAAAAGAGATATAATTATGTTCTGCTCACTGTTAGAACTATAATTATGTCCCAGTATGAGAATTTTATAGCAATTGCAAGCTTTGAGCTTTAATGTCATTTAGTGCTTGTATTTATTATAAATAGACAGCCACAGTGTCTTTCTAAGTATTGTATTTTACCATATGGTATCTAACATGGTACTTCTTATTTTCTTAATGAATGACAGGCAGTACTGTTGAACACTTATTTTGCATATACACAGGCCACTTTCGATGTTTACATAACTATGGGCCTGATTCATTAAGGATCTTAACTTGAGAAACCTCTTATTTCAGTCTCCTGGACAAAACCATGTTACAATGCAAGGGGTGCAAATTAGCATTCTGTTTTGCACATAAGTAAAATATTGACTGTTTTTTCATGTAGCACACAAATATCGACTTTACATTTCAGTGTACAAATAAGCTATCAAGTATTTGTGTACTACATGAAAAAACAGGCAGTATTTAACTTATGTGCAAAACAGAATACTAATTTGCACCCCTTGCATTGTAGCATGGTTTTGAAATAAGAAATTTCTCAAGTTAAGATCCTTAATGAATCAGGCCCCATGTTATTCTGACATCTACTAATAAATATTGCAATACCTCCTCCTCAGACACGAAACATGAAATTCACAATACTCGTTTTACTGATAAACATAATTAAGAACTGTGTTAAATGAAGTGTCACTGCAAAAGTATATAAATTAATGTTCTGGCAGCTACTGATTCATATTTTTATAAATACCCCTTATTTGCATGCAGCATATCAATTCCCAAGCAGATAACAGTAACATGTATTCGGAGATCCATTAAATTGTATTTCCATATGAACTCTCCTCCTACGTATCGCAGTGTGTGTTACTAATGATATATGGACGTCTGCTCAGGGGGAACGCTGCAGATTTAACTCTTATAGGCTAATAGTTTATAAATGTGGGAACAGCTGCAGATTCATGTTAAAGGAGGAATACCTCTCCCCTACGAAGTGTCACTTCTAAATAAATTGATGCTGTTTAGTTTCGTAGCAATTGCCCATTAGTATTAATAAGAGGAACTTCTCGTGCACATAACATAACACACAGTATTCTTATGACTGGTTTGTCTGCCGGCAGCAGGGGCGCACGCAGGGGGGGGGGTTTCTGGGTCTCCAGAAACCCCTCCCCTCACGAAGTGCCCCACATAGCGGCACTGTACTATTTAGCAGCCGCGGCGCTGTCAAAGAAGCGTCCGCCACGGCCGCTTTTTTGACAGCACCGCGGCTGCTGTATAGTACAGTGCTGCTGCATATGCGCGGGCGCTTTTTTTTCTTTTTTTTTGGGTGGGGGGGGTAACCCCCCCTCCCTAAAACTCCTGCGTGCGCCCCTGGGCAGCTGCAAATTACTGCTAACTTGGGAGGTGTATTGCATGCAATATGTCAGGGACTGTGTGAGGAATTATACAGTTCTGCATAACATTAGTCCATGTTTTGACTCTGGTTCAATGTACAATTCTTATACAGTATTAGAGATAATTAACAATCAAGGATCTAACAAGACTGAAAGTAATTTGTGGTTACATTGATGGCTTCTGGCAGCCCTACATTAGCAAAATATTGAATTGAATCAGTGGTGCTTTTTAGACAAAAATGTTATCTTCTTCTAATACAGAGGAAATAAAGTGCACAGATGTTATAAATCAATAGCCCTACAGTATCAGCACCTCTATTTTTATGGAGACCGTTCCTGCATTAAAACAGTTACTGGAACAAATCAATTGTTATAAATATGGTCACTGAAGTAAGTATATTATCCTGCCGAAGTGAGTATTAGTAATAGGCAGGTTGAAGTGAACTACACCTTGCCATCCAAATACGGCATAATGCAAGAGAGAAGATAAAGGAGTTTTGATTTATTAAATAACTGCAGTACTAAATACAGGTCAGGGTATGTCCTGATTATATCAACTATAGTAGGCAAACTAGCACCGTCATTCCTTCTATGTAAGCTGTGACCATGAACCAACTGCACTATAATAATAAGCACTACACACATATGGCTAAACCACAACACAGATCTGTCAAATGAGCATTGTAATTATCTATATAATGACAGACTGAAAGGAACCTCCCGAATGTGATATAGTGAAAGAAAGGATAGTTTGAGCCGTGATCACTTCTTAATAGTTACACAACAGAAATAGAAATTTAAGATATCTTTACGTTGCTGCATTTAAAATGTTGTTCCGGAGTCCGGACTGTCATTTTGTAGTGAATGTTTGAAGCATTGAGCTCCGTTTGTGCTATGCAGCTCTACTATTATAGAGACCTGTCAAATGAACACTGCAGTTATTGACACAACAGAAGGCTAAAAGGAATTACATCCTCTATATAGATGTGGACATAGTGAAAGAGATAACGTGAGCTTGGATCATTAATTTATTAAATAGACACAAAATAGAAATTGAAGTGCAAGTTGCATTTAGGTTCAAATACCTAAATTTATGTTTTGAACCATAATTGTGCAGTGAGCATCGGAAGTATTTGTTCTAATAGATGTGAGTGCGACTTCATAACATTGATAAAATTATCATTGAAAATGGTTGCACAAATAGAATCACTCTAATTACAATATCGTAGTAAACAGTGTATATATATATTACATGTAACACGATCCATCGTTGAACTTTAAGGATAGCCTCCGGAATGAATGTGGTGATGATATAATAATGACTGACATCCGGTCATGAATAATTGACAGCTACAATTCTATTTTGATTGAAATTCACCCACTTAAAATAAGTAATTTAGTTTGCATTTATAAAATAGGCTGATCAAAATAAAATACAATATTAATAGACATATTATCTGGGTGTCAACTGTTAGAACTATCTTAGAGGTTTAGCAGTTTGAAGAGGCTCTTGTGGAAGGGTTTCATTTACTAACCACAGTAATAAAAGGGCTCAACGGAGGACAGAAGGGTACTAGTCTGTATAATCAGCTTAATAAGAGGAATAATTACCATAATAAAGGAACCTGAATATTCCCTACTAGAGCTCATTTTATGGGTTTTGAATACATTAATAAAAGTTTTAATTTATTTAATGAACTGGTTGGTGAAACCCTTTTCTCCTCTTTATACTGGATTTATTGAATTTAGGTTTTGAAATGTCCTAATAGGGTAAAACCCTGGGAGAGACTCCAATTTCTTTTAAATGCCACATGTTAAAATACTACTGGACTGCACCCGACATTGTAAAATATAAAGTTTTCTATAAGAATTTAGAATTTGTTTGGGGTTTATTTATTTTATTAAACAGTACTCGAGCGGAGGGTTTTTTCAAGTATTTAAAAAAAAAAAAAAAGAAGTGTGTATTAATAATATAAACAAATCATATAATAAATTAAGAAGTTTGAATGCCGCTATTTAAAAGCAGCTGTTTAAATACTGAAGCGTTTACAGAAGCAAATCATTGTGTAACCTTTAACATATAGGGACATCTCTATATGTCTATAGATCATTTGCTGAGTGGTTCGAATTGTACATATATATATATATATATATATTTATTTTATATATTACACGCACACAGTATCAATTAAATCTCCGGCCCCAAGACAAGTGAAGTGAATAAATTAAGTGACGTCACCGAGGGGCGGGACGTTCAAAATGGGAACTGTATCAGCCGCTCTGGCATCAGCTTGAAGCGATTAAACTTTGTAAAGAGACCAGTGCCGGGGCTAAAAATGTTTGTGTGTGTTCCCCTCAGCCCCAAAACTCCAGTCATCTTACCTATATCCGGCAAATATGACTAATTTCTCTGACTCACAGAAGAAAAGCTTTTAGCGAGAGAGATCAGCCATATTTGTGCTCTCAAGTGAAGCCACATATACTACACCCAGCACAAGACTCTGACATACGCAACGTTATGAAATTTTTTGAAATCCCCTATCTTTAAAATGGGGCATGTTTTACCAAACTGTAAAAAAAACTAACTTTCTCAAATTTGTGAACCCTCAAAAGGCACTCCTCAGCCCTAATAGCTTTCTAACAAAACTTACTGTGTGTCATTAAACACCCTGTACACTGACTTACGCTCCCCCAAATAATCCAGAAAAGCAGCGACTTTTGCGAAACAGGAAGTGGAAAAAAAACGGCAAGATTTTAAATTGTCATTTTTTTATTCTTTTTTTCACATACGGCACCTGTGGACAGTTCTCCATTCGCATGCCAAATTTCAGTTTAATAGCTTTAATACGTTTTAAGATGTAGACCCTCAAACACCATGCCCCCCCTCTCAAAGATTCCCTATGGCAAAATGACGTTCTTTTTAGATGTAATCTTAATAGAAGGGCACCACTGTGCCCTTATAATATAGTTGTCTTTGTCTGAAATTATGCGTAGAGCACGCTACAGCGTGAAAGGGCATATCCAGCAGCAACACATGGCAATAACAAGGTTTTACACTCTCATATTTACACGAACACACACACACTTTTAAATAGTACGCATTAATTGTAGTTGCAACACATAGTTATTTATGTCAAAATATAGTAGTATTTATGTTTAATAAGATAAATGTATTTAAGTGAAACCCAAGGTTCAGGTTGCAGGAACGGTGTCATGTTTAGTATCATTTTAATCTCCTATTCATCAGCAGTTGTCCGGTTCATTCGCCGAAGAGATCGCACACTCTAGTTAGTGATGTTAGGGAATAAATGTTTAAAGTGATACTGACTATAAAATGCTAATAGACTAGTTGAAACTGGAGTCTTGGCGGGAAAGTCAGAGCACATCCCCTGGAGAGATGACCCCCACCTTTGGATATTTTGGTTTGAACTGGCCTACGACCTGCAGTACCCTGGACCTTCCTGAAGCCTGGACCAATAGAGGCAAGCCACATCATTTGCACTGTTCTGTATTTCTGATTGCATATAAGCAGGAGCTTTGGACTCAGTGACCAGTCTTCTTTGACCACAGCCTTCAGACCTGAATGACTGTTCACTGGATCCAGAGCGCCTGCGATAAGTAACGACTATACTTATTATTTCGCTTGAATTATTCTGCTACTTTTGGATAATAAATAACTTTGTGCTTTGTAACACAATTCGAGATTCGACAATCGTTATTGGATAGCGACAATACATGCATAACACGGCTTAAAAAGTTTTCTGGCTCCGAGTGTCTTGAAAAATATAGAAGATTGTAATCCTGTTGAGTGAAAATATGTGGTTGCCCACAAAATTAATAGGATGTTATAGGTGCAACAAGAGAATATGTTTAACTTGTACATTTTTGGACAATAGTAGAAAAACTGTCATATCTGCCAGTAATGGGTCTGAATTTGAAATTCAACAAATTTATTAATTGCAATACCACGTGATTTATGTGTTAATATGCCCTTGCGGTCTGCAATAAGTGGGCAGAACCACACGATCCTTAAAGACCAGGTTCCGTGAACATAAACTAAATATTTTACTTGGTTTACTCACCCAGTGTGTTTCCAGACATTTCCATTACAAACATAACAGCTCCTCAGAAGGATTGTCTATTATAGGAATGGAGAAAGTGAAACAAACTGTTTAGAGGGGGAGATAAGTATAAAAAATTGTGGGGGGGAAGTCTCATGGATCTTTAAATTACAGACGCTATCGCCTGATGGCCTAAATGACAATAGAATTTAATAACTGGTATTATTAAAAGGTAAGTGATTTACCTTGTTGGTTCGATTGGGGATATGAGGTTAGTTTTACCATTCTAAAGAATATATTCTGTCTATATTTTGCACTAAATGATGTTATTTGAATCCCATATTGGGTTTCCAGTTTTTAAATAGGTTGGAGGGGTGTCAATGATAGGTTCCAATGGTACCAAGGTTGTTTGTTGTCCATCTGAGCCACCCAGTATTGCGGCCATTCTCTAATTTTTATTTACAGTTATTTTTATCATTATTTGGGGGGGTATTCAATTGTTAGCGTTAACGCTCTCAAACGAGCGCTCAAAAAATCTTATCGTTAATACGGTAATTAGTCGCGGAATTTCAGCTCGCTGCTCCCTGAGCGGCGAGCTGAAATTCCGCGAGTAAACTACCGTATTAATGCTTTTCGCGCGCAATATTACCGTATAAACGGTAATATTTTTTGAGCGCTCGTTTTTTAGCGTTAACAATTGAATACCCTTTTGTATCTTATTATGACCTTTATTTTTATTTTCATCATATATATATATATATATATATATATATATTGTCTAAGTCGTATAATTGGATGAACGAAAGTATATTGGTTAATATTGTTTTGCTGTGCGATTGCTATTCGTACGCCACGTAACACAGATCCGTACGCCACCTAACACAGCGCGTGGTGCGATCGCACGGTAAAATACGCACGTACACACTCGCATTACAACATTTAGTTATTTATATAATTCATATTCATGTTAGTTCGTTACACTGTAATTTATGAGCAGATAGTATTTGGTTTATTATTAGTTTATATAATATGATTATATGTACACTTCAGTGATATTTAAGGTTCAGCTTATAGGAAAGGTGTCATGTCTAATATCATATTAATCCCCTTTACACCAGCAGCTGTTCGGTGCATTCGGCGAAGAGATCGCACATTGCATACTCTAGTTATTGATGTTGGAGAATAACAGGATTTATACTTACGATAAATCTCTTTCTCTGAGTCCATCTAGGGGACACTGCTTAACCATGGGGTTGAGTAGGGAGGGGAGGAGTCTGGCACCTAAAGAGTTAACTTTTTTCCTGCTGACAGCATATCCCTCCCACCAATTCCCCACATACCTCAGTTTGATTACCAAAGCCCTAGGACGAGAGGCCAATCAACCAAGATACACCACTCAACAGAGGGGGGAGTGGAGAGAAAAGAAAAAGGGGGGGACCGCAGTGTCCCCCAGATGAACTCAGAGAAAGAGATTTATTGTAAGTATAAATAATGTTTTCTCTTTCATCCATCTGGGGGACACTGCTTAACCATGGGGATTTACTAAAGCAATCCCTCTGAAGGGTGGGACCGCTCTGATCTCCCTGCACGTAGAACACTACGGCCAAAGGAGGCGTCCCCAGACGCAAATACATTAATTTGGTAGAATTTTGTAAAGGTATAGACCGAGGACCAGGTGGCTGCCCTGCACATCTGGTCCACCGTGGCTCCATTCCGTGCCGCCCCTTCGGCACAGGGAGATTAATACAATATAATCCTCCTTAATTGTCAGGGTAAGCCATCTGGCAATAGTTTGCTTAGATGCTGGCCATCCCCTCCTAGAAAAAACAAATAGAAATAGAGAATCTTGCGTATCTTTGCAGATCTCTTAACCTATATACGTAATGCCCTCACTACGTCCAAATACTTATTTGTTTTTGTTCCTGGAGTCAGAGGTTCCTCTCTGAACACCGGAACAACTATTTCCTGATTGACATGGAAACCTGAGACCACCTTAGGGAGAAAGGACGGAATAGTCCTTAAAACTGCTCTGTCCTCATAAAAGACCAGATAAGGTTCTTTGCAAGATAGAGCTCCCAGCTTGGAGACCCTTCTAGCCGAGGCAATGGCGAGCAGGAAGACTGTCTTCCAGGTCAAGAACCGCCACTCTGCTGAGAGTAGAGGTTCAAAGGGAGGCTCCTGCACTCCTGGTGCCTCCTTGCTTGTTTATGTATGACACTGCCGTGGTATTGTCGGAGTGAATGCGGATCGGCCTTCCCTGAAGAACACTGAGCTCTCTGTAGCACCTTCCAGATGGCCAAGAGCTCCCGCATATTTATGGAAAGACCCCACTGTCTTTCTGACCACAGGCCCTGTATCCTTAGGTGAAGGACCACTGCCCCCCCAACCACTCAGACTGGCGTCTGTGGATATAAAGGGAATCAATTGATGGTAGACATCAACTGAAAAAGGTAGTGTATGGGGCACTCCTGTCCCTAAGAGTTTTATAAAATCAACTTCATTAATGATTATTAAAAATTAGACAAATATCGGATGTCAGACTAGGCGAATTATTAAAATAAAGAGGTGATGAAAATAAAAGACAAGTGATAAAGATGATTAAAAATGCCCTTCCGGGAAGCTGGTGGTCACAAAATTGTGACACTTATAATTGACTGGGGAAAATACCTATAAGTGTAAACCTTGTATCAATTAATTTCAAAATAGCACAGTTTATTCAGATTAAATTTCATATATTCATTGATACATTGTGTTTCCCATATAGTCAGCAAATGTGTCCACTCTGATTAGATAACAGTAATTCTAATACAAATGCGCTTCTAAGGGTTATAGTATTTAAACCCGCTAGGATATTGAAGTCTAACACAGATATTGAGGGAAACTTAGGTCTGGATGTATATGATTCCAAAAGTCAGGGTTAATAACCTGACTTATGTAGGTTCTTAGAAGGTTAAGGGTCTATACATATAGTCCCAACAATTTAGATTGGTAGCTCAAATTGATATATAATATCCTCTCATATGATATGTGAACGAGAGGAATTATTATTATCATGACCACAGAGGATTCTCCTCTACAACATATCTGCTGTATTATAAAATAAATAGGCTCTGCCTATACTCATGCTGATAGCGAGACTAGCGGTATTGAAGGACCATAAGGACTAATCCTTCTGGTCACCCTCCTATGATAGGATAGTATTATACTAATATAGACCCTAAACAAAGCGCATTGCAGCAGTCTAAATGAACTGCAAGATTAAACAGAGTGTGGCACGATCACGGCTGGCTCCGCTAACCGGCTTCACACTTCCGGGTGTGTGACGTCACGCGTCACACGTGACCCGACGTACGTTTCGCCCTATCGGTTTAGTCATGGGAATTACCTGTCTGTTGCGGGTTGGAGGTTTATAAAAACTCATAGCGGCCAATAGTTTACTTCCATTTATGATTGACAGTCACAAGGACCAATGAGGAGGTATGTCATGTTAGTTCCATAGCGGCCAATGGTTTGCTTACATTTATGATTGACAGTCACGAGGACCAATGAGGAGGTATATCATGTTTGTTCCATAGTAAGCGTCTGTGGATACCAGGACCCAAGCCCACGGTGCGAAGGATCTGCCTCTTGTTAGGTTGTCCTCCAACAACCACCAGCTGAGGGACCATCTGTGACTTTGTTATATTCAAAAGCCAGCCGTGCTGTTCCAGCACCCTCACCGTAAGGCGAAGATGTTGTTCCAACAACTGTGCTGTTGAAGCCTTGACTAACAGATCGTCCAGATAAGACACTAACTGCACCCCCATGGAGTGAAGAAGTGCCGCCATAACTGCCATAATCTTTGTAAACACCCTTGGGACTGTGGCCAGCCCGAACGGAAGAGCTCTGAACTGATAGTGAGCTGTGCCTATCATAAACCTGAGAACAAGGCTGATGCCCCTCTCAGATCGGAACGTGGAGATAGGCATCCCTGATGTCTATAGATGCCATGAATTGGCCTGTCTGCAGGCCATTTATGCCCGTTCTCAGGGATTCCATCCGAAAGGAGTCTGCTCTCAGATGCAGATCTAACTGCTTGAGGTTCAGCACTGGTCTGAATGAACCATCTGGTTAAGCAGAGGGAAGGGACTGTCTTCTGCTTCCCCCGGCCCTTGAACTGGTAGTCTGGCCTCTGCCAGACCCGCCCCCGCGAAAGGGCTGTCTGAACTGCAACTACCACCAGATATTTACACAGAAAATACTGACTAATCTTATGAACAGGTCAAAAAAAGATAGTATTTCTGTCAACGAGAGAGCAACAATAATTTTTATAATTATTATGCTATTCCCCCCGGATGTACTCAGAATCTTATACCTCCATATCTCCTATAGAGAGTATAAAATCTCTTTAGCCAAGGGAAGGCTGCAAGCAGCTGGTTTTTCTTCATATTGGCTGCAATCAGCCCAGAGCATCCCTGGATCCTAATGCTCACCAGGTAACCTGGCCTTATATTTGGAACCGGGAAAAACACTTGGCACATGTTGCTTTATTTTTCTCACATTGCTAGTAGAAAACAAAGCCACCACATAGTAAAATACAGGTACATACCAAAAGGTATCCACCCAGAAATACTAATTAATCTATGAACAAGTCAAAAGATAGTATTTCCGTACATGAGAGAGCGATAATATTTTATAAATATTATGCTCTACCCTCAAAATGTAGTCAAAATCTATATTTCCATATCAGTAGACCCACTACATAGAGAGTATAAAATATACTTAGCCCAGGGACGGCTGTGAGCAGCTGTAGACTTTCCAGACTGGCTGCAATCCTCACAGCATCCCTGATTCCAAATGCTCACCAGCTGATTTAGCATTGCCTTTGGAACAGGGAGAAAAACACTTGGCACATGTTGCTCTGTTTTCCTCACATTTTTAGTAGAAAACAAGCTACCACACCCAAAGATAGTATTGCTGTTCCTGAGAGAGCAATAATCTATTCTAAACATTATGCTCTTCTCTCAAATTGTGGTCAGAATCCATACTTCTCCATCAGTCTATAGAGTATAAGATATAATTAGCCAAAGCAAGGCTGACAGCTGCATTAGAATGGCTGCAATTAGCACAGAGCATCTGCTTCTTGGTCAGTGCTCACAAGCCAATTTAGCATTACATTTGGAACAGACCATCTATTTGGCACGTGTTGCTTTACTCTTTATCAGCCCTCATAAGTGAAATAAAAATCAAGTCACGTATAGACAGAATAGGCATAAACACACAAGATACCTTTCAGAAGGGAGAGCTGTAATCTTTTTAACATCAAGCTCTCCCTAGTATATGTGCCCACAAAATTTATACTTCTCTATTCAGCATATATAGAGAGAATAATGATACTTAGCAGTTTGGAGATGTGTCAGCAGCTGTACTTCCTTCCGAATAGCTGCTGTGTCCTTTCCCACCAGAGGGAATCTCCACGTGCTCTCTCAGCAGAGGGGGAGGGGTGGCTTTCTTACACAGCTCCCCCCTGCTGGCTCTCTCAGAATACTTGAACAGATCATATGTTTGGCACCAGTTGTTTTACCTTTATCAGTCATGACAAGATAAGGAAAAAACAAAATCACGTTTCATACGCACAAACACTTCCACAATGTTTACCAAAAAATACTGACTAGGTTATTTAACATATAGTATTTCTGATTAAATAAGACATGTTGGGGAGCTTATAGTTTTCTTTAACCTAAAGCTCTCTCAATACATTATAGTCTTATAATACATATGCCTACACAGAACAAATATAGTGATATTTAGTGGGGAAGATATGAGTCAACAGTGCACTTCTCTCCAAATGACTGCTGCATCTGTCCTCCTTTTGAACTTTGGCGCCAAAAGGGATCTTCCACGTACTCACTCAGCAGGGTAGGGGGGGGGAGCGGTGTTCCTCAAACACATTCCCCTACCACTGGAATCTCCTTCTGTGTTTTTCATTAACAGCGATTTTCCCTTTCTGTATTTAGGGAAAATCCTGTTAGAATGTGTTCCCCGTACAGCGCTATCACTAGCGCGCCATCCTTCAAGTACCCACTAGCATCCCATAGGAGGAGGGGACTTTGTATGCTCCAGCTGGCTTCCGGGGAACGGCAGCAGTAATGGCGCTTTCTGCCTAATGGCAGCGCCCGTCCTGCTATCAGCGGGGAGAGTCTCTTGCCGACTGCTTCCCGCTGTGAGAAGCGTTTTACCTCCTCTGTCTGCGGGGCCGCCCCCAGCTGACAGGCGCTTCTCCCACAAGTCAGCTCAGTTGCACACAGAGCCTCTCGCTGCTATCAACAAAAAAAACCTTTGAAAAGCAAAGAAAAAAACCTATTACCAGTGAACAGTGTTCACTGTCTCTTGGAGCTCTTCTGATGCACAGCCCTTCTCCTAGGGCACCCAATTCAAACTGAGGTATGTGGGAAATTGGTGGGAGGAATATGCTGTCAGCAGGAAAAAAGTTAACTCTTTAGGTGCCAGACTCCTCCCCTCCCTACTCAACCCCATGGTTAAGCAGTGTCCCCCAGATGGATGAAAGAGAAAAACCTTTAATATGATATTAACTGTCAAATGCTAATGGACTGATTGTAATTGGAGTTTGGCGGGAAGAACAGAGCTCATCCCCTGGAGAGATACCCACCTTTGGATTCCTTAGATTGAATCAGCATATGATGTGTAACCCCCTGGACCCTCCTGATGCCTGGACCAATAGAAGCAAGCTATACCACCTGCATTGTTTCACTGTATCTCTGTTAGCATATAAGCAGTAGCTCTCATGTAGTGTTCAGTCTACTCTGATCACAGTATTCAAGGGTGAATTACTGTCCACTGGTGCCCGTGGTTAGCGCAGCGGTATGTATTTATCTTTTGGTATTGGCTGTACTGTACTGTATTATATTACAATCATGTATTGAATTGTTAACTTGTTACATCTGCTAAAATAAATCACTTTGTGCGTTAGAAACAAAATACAATCGCTTGGGCAATGCTTATTTAAAAACGATACAATTACTTTATTAATAATAATTATATATATATATCTCATATACACACACACACACACACATATATATATATATATATATATATACACATACACACATTTATTGTATGGGTTCAAAAATGCTGTCTTGTTCATGTATGCGGACATGTATTTGAGCATATGCCTGCATGTATGATGTCTTAATTGAATAAGGTGTACTTAATACATATAAGAGAAGTCAGAGCCACAATGAATAGATGCATATTTTTTATTATTTTACTTTTTATCATTTATTGAAGATTCCAACCGGCATATTAAAATAACTGTTATTAGTTATATTTTTTTATATGTTTATTGTTCTTAATATTTATTTGATTTGGGTGTGTATATTTGTGAGTTAAACCATGAAGGGTTAACAGTTGAGCCATATTACATCTGAAATGTCTCCAATTCAACAACCAATATTCCACCAATGAAGAAAGGCTGTTATAACTATAAAGAGCTTGACCTTCTGGAGAGGATTTCATAGCTTTGAAAAAGTCTGTCTGACCAGACGAAACGCGTCAGTGAGTCTCCTTTATGAATGCCAAAGATCCAATAGACCTCAGTTCATCATCTTGTCTTCACGCCTGATAGGAACAAAGATATTAGGAACCATTTTCATCAAGTGTTGCTGTAACATCTAATTACAGGTGCGCACCCGCGGGACATGTGACAGCCGACTATCGGGACTGCCTGATTGTGATTCAGCGGAGTGTCCGTGAGGTCATCACATAATCGTTTCTTATGCAGAGTCTCTCAGTAAAGTGTTCTTATACTTCACAGCACCAAATTTAATGCATTATTATAGATACTTTTAACATTTACTCTTCTATTTATTTTATTGGGAAACATTATCCTTATTATTTCATTTGGATTAGCGTGTGTTCAGGTCTGGATCTTTTTTCATTGTATGCCTTCTACTTATTGAAGAATTTGCAAATTGGGTCCTTATTGGATCTTTGTCCCAGTTGATTGTATTATATTGGGCCACTTACATTTGATTATTCTCGAATGTATTTGTTATCTCGAGGGTGCCATTGACTGCCATGGGTAGTCACTATATATAATTGTCATGTTCATTTTTATATAATAAATCAATTTGTATTTTTATATATATATATATATTTATTTGTATGTTGGTTTGTTTTTTCTTAATTGTGACATATATATATATATATATATATATATATATATATATATATATATATATATATATATATATATATATATATATATATATATATATATACACATACACACACACACACACACACGCGCGTTAACCCGTGCATGATGCTCATGCATTCTAGTCAAATCAAGCTACTTAAGGTGTTAAAAAGGTTCTTGTCATGCATTTGGGCCATAGCCCAGGCCTCCTCAGGGGAAGAGAGTTACTTCCAGACGTAAGCGCCCTTTTTTAACGTGGTTTTGTCCACATGTCACCACCTCATCATTCTTCTCCATCACCTCATCCTTCATTTTCCTCGCCACATCTATCCAGATGTCTATCCAGACACAGGGATCTCTCTCAGCGGTCCTGAGTATCACACTCCTCTCGCTCGGTCACCCCCGGCAACCACCAACCACTCCCCACTGTCACCCCCGGCAACCACCAACCACTCCCAACTGTCACTTCTCCTTCAAGAAATTATATATATATATATATATATATATATATATATAATTTTTTTTTTTTTAAATCTTTATAAACACTTTTAACAATTAACAAATTAAAAACATCTTAGTATACCAAATTTCAGCCCTTTCTGATTTTTTTTTTCCCACACACACTAAGAATTTAGTAGGTCAGTGTATAACTCCGCCCAGCAGGTGGCGCTGCAGCTTGGTTTTATTTTTTCCACACACACACAGACAGACTAACACACGCCACTAGACATTTATATTATAGATATATATATATATATATATATATATATATATATATATATATATATATATATATATATATATCTCCATCTATCTATATACATTTTTTATCATCCATCCTGGTGTTTATTTGCTCTGGTGTTCTTTTTTTTATATTGTCTTCTATACCAGTGGGGGCCAGCCATTCCCACATCCAGCTGCAGTCACTCCAGCCATAATATTATAATATATATATATATATATATATATATATATTTTTAGCACAAGATTTTTCAGTTTACATGCAAGCCTGATCTAAACTGTAAGAAAACTATTGAAACTCTTCCACTCAAACTCCAAAAATCAATTAAATTAAGGACGATTAAGGCAGAAACCTTAATGGACGTGTTCCTTGTGCAATACAGACGTGGCATCCCATCAGATCCTGTGGTTAGCTGCAGATTCAGTACTATCATGGAATGAGATTGCCGTCACTCACAAAATGGTGGAGCTGCTAATTCACAGATTTGTGTGTTCACTGGAATACACACATGCAGTACTATTACATTTTCTTAGTTTACCTTTATTGTAGTTTAGGGCCTGCGGGTCTTCAAAAAAATCCTCATATGCAAAAGAGGTTACTTTCTAATTTAAATAATTATATGCTGCATTCAAATTAGAATACTGTGACAGGATGGACCGAAAATGCCACTCTGTCTGTGTTGCTGGGAACAGGCTGGGCTTACTTTGCCACCGTTCCCTTTTGTTATTTCGAATACGCCCCTCCTGCCACCACTGAACTCCTTTATGGTGCTTAGAACCACGTTCCTTCTGGGTAACTGTCACTGCTAGTGTACTCCTGTACTTGGGCTGGTAACTCCGGATCTCTTACTATGGATCCGGGTTGCTGTGGGTGGATCCTCCTTGGCCTATCACACTGACCGGAGCTGCAGGTAGCAGGCAGAGCGGTGGTACTGGAAAAGCTTGGGTCCAAACCTCAGAATCAGCCGGAGAACGGATTCGATTTTAGGATCTAATCGGCAGGTCACAGGATTACAGCGATATTGAAGAAGGTGTCAAGCAGGTCTTTGAAACAGAGTGATGTTTTATTGCTCAAGTATCCTGACAAGGACAGTCTCACTGATTTAGGATATCAGTGGTCAGGTCAGATGGAACATCAGAATGATACATTACATGCTCACACAGCTCATCTTTTATACAGTTCTGACATAGGCTATTTTTAGAATCAGGATGTAACCCCGTTTACCAAAACATTGATTTACATACATTGCAAAGTCACTAATATTTATACTTCGCTATAAAATTCTTAAACACCTTGCTGTGATATCCTGCATCTCTGTTTGAGATGCATGAAATGTAGCAGCACGTTTTAAATTAAACCTTCCTGTCTCCAAGTTAAACGTCACACATCAAAAGGCCTGATTAGCATGTGGCCTTTCATCAGACCGTTTGGAATACATATTCACACAGAACAACAAAAGCACTCACAACAAGCCACTTCCCCCAAATCACAAAACACCAAAGGCTTGGTAAACACAGGCTCAGAAATAGGCATCAGAAATAGGCATTTCCTATAGCAAGGTTAGACAAGAGACAAATTTCTTCCCCTGGTCTCAGAAATAACGATTTCCTATCTTACAATATACACTATCAAAAAATAAGTGCAAATGCAATTACATAAATAAGTGCCCTGCGCTATTTGCTTTAAATAAACTTTTTACCAAAAGTTATTTAATAGTGATCCAGTCACAAAATACCCTACCATTAAAATAGGCTTCTCAAAATTTTGTATGCTGCATCCTAAATGGTGCGTGTTAGCAGGGTCCTCTGGAACACATTCTGTATGTACAATTCATCAGAATGTAAGTCTTCTGCTTTATTCCTGTCATATAATTAGAGACCTACCAAGACCTAATTAGTCTTTCAAAACAAAACAGAGATTGCATGCTACAACACTGCTCTCAGTGTCCATCAAGTGAGTAATTAAAAAACAAACATTCTACTTGAGAAATTTAAAGACTGTGACCCTAAAAATGCAGTTCCTTATAGTCAGTGGGTATCTACTGACAGAACAGAGATGGTGAGATGCGCTGGAAATTTGATGAATATCTGGAAACTTTGATCAATAAAATAGAAAAACTTGTCCCTCATTCATTTATTGCTAAGGCACAATCAGAGAAAGTATTTTCACCAGACGAAACGTGTCGCTTGTATAAGCTGCAACATTTGGCCTTTGAAATCTATTCATACGGAGATACTTGGTATACAAATGGAACTTTCTTCTGTGAAATTGTTTCACATCCGGATCCTTTGGAGGTGCACACCGAAGAATCTGTTATATACACACGCCGACTGAGTTACTCCGGCGTTGAAAAGGTAAACCCTTTTTCTATTCCCAATTTGGGTAATGTGCTATGCTGACGAGGAATTTATGTGAACTTTCTCTGGATTTATTCGGTGGTTCTTTTTTATTACTAGCCGCTGTAGCGGTAAGAAGACATACCTATCGAACTCCCAGTAGTTTATATTATTTCAGCCTTAAAGCACAAATAAGAACTTGTGATATATTCACTACAAGATCCGTATGAACAGCTCAAGGAGCTAATTTCAGTGAAGTTACATTGTAATTCGAAGAATACAGAATAAGGACACAGTCTTTTTTTCTATTTTTCAATTAAACATACCTTCTAGATTACTACGAAACGGACAATTTTCATCTTATCAAAAAGCAATTCTCATATCCATCACTTCTACTGAATAAATAATAATTATATATACACACCTCTATATTCAGATCTCTACATTTAATTGATCAATTTGATATGTGTGCCGCTCACCATGCTGTTTTATTATTTCTTCATGCAATTTATGTGAAGACCAATTCCTAATCTTTATTGTCTTATACATATGCCGTATTGTGATATACTCATTATGCGTTATATTTAATATATATTTTTTAATACTGTTTGATATTCATATGAGTGTTTATACTCACTCTTCCAGTTTACGGATGGATATATATATATATATATATATATATATATATATATATATATATATATATATATATATATATATATATATATATATATATATATATACACATACATATACATACATATACATATATACACACACACAAGCTAGATTTTTAAATAAATTTATTATCGGTTATTCTGCGCAATTCATTTGCTTGTTTTGTTTAAGGCACAATCAAAGTTTTAAAAGAAATGATATTCCAGACATTTCTGGAAAACACAATTTTTTTTTAAAGAAGTTCTTTTACAACATTAGAATTAAACACAAAATAACAACGGTGTGAGGATACCGGGTTTAACGTAAACATCTGTGCTGCACAGATGCCCTACCCGATACCTATCCAAGGTTCAAAATCACCCAGGCAAATATCCGAAATAAAACAAATAAGTTTATTTAACAAAATGGTAGCACCAAACAGCAATAAACATATTTGAAAAACTTGAAACAAATGTTGTTTGTTTAAACAGGAGAGATCACGATCCAGACACATTTACATTTAAATACACAATGCAGTCGTCTGTAATTAAACATAGAGCTCTGTCTGTGGGCCTTTCCCTTATGCTAGCACACACAGACCCACAGCTAAACAAAGACAAGAGACCCCCTGGTATGATGTACATCCATACAGGACTGATGGACAATAATCCTTTTGCCTAGGCTGAAAACAATGGACTAGTCTGCAAGATAACAATACATGCTGGCAGACATTTTAACTGCTTTCAAAATAGAAAATATACAAGTCTAAATATGACTGTCACGGGCACTAGGAGTCTTTGCCCAGGATATCACCAGATGACGGACTTACCAGAGTAATATAGTTGGTAATATGGTACTCTGGTAGCAGGGTGACAACGGAACAGGAGAAACAGCAGATGGTGAGAGAATGCTCGAGGAAAGTCTATGACTAGCAGCACTGGTAATGAGTAGATGACTGTACACGAGGAACTAGATGGACAAGGAAACGTGAGGAAAGTCAGTGGTCTGCGTATAGCAAGTTGTACCACTGCTATAGTGAGGAGGAATGTCCAGAAGTAGCGAGGAGGTAGTGAGAGTCAGCGGTCTGCGTATGGCAAGTTGTACTGCTGTCTAGGTTAAGGAATGGAATCCAGGTGAAGGTAGGTAACAGGGAAGTCAGTGGTCTGCGTATAGCAAGTTGTACCACTGCTTATGTGAGAGGATACTTGAAACTGGTGTCACAGGGAACAGGAGTCAGTGGTCTGCATCAGCAAGTTGTACCACTGCAATATATATGTGAGGAGGGGCACGAGGAGATGAATGTAATGCAGATTATACACGGGGCACACAGAACTTGATTCCACGATGATATCCACAATACAATAAGAACTGAGCAGCACTGCTTAAGTATACAAAGTCACAATAACTATCCAGGCAATAGGAAACAAAGTCAATGGTAGCAATGGCCTCAGTGGATAGGAGACTCCGGAGGAGAACACAACTCAGTCCAGATGGATATGCAATACACAAGCAAAGTCAATGAGAAGTATGCATACCGCGGTTCAGGAGAGCAGGCTGTCAGAGAGACGTGCAGGGATACCTGAACGGCTGAAGGCCGGCAGGAGGAGGGACCACTGGAAGGTGGAAGCGGTAATCAGGTTGGTACAGCGCACGGCAGGTAAACCAGCATGAACGAGGCAATACTCAGGAAGCAGTAGTAAGTGGAACTGGAAACAAGAAGAACCCGGGAGAGTTGAGGCGGTCTGACATCCAGTAGTAGAGATGGAAGCAGCGGAGCGCTGACCCGATGAACACAGGAGAGTTGAAGTGAGCAGGAACTCTGTAGAAGCAACGGAGGCAGCGGATAGGAATCAGCTGAGTGCAGACACGATGAACACATGAGAGTTGAAGTGAGCAGGAACTCTGTAGAAGCAACGGAGGCAGCGGATAGGAATCAGCTGGTTGCAGACACAATGAACACAGGAGCGTTGAAGTGGTCTGGAAACCACAATAGAATAAACAGGAATCAGCAGGAGCTGAATACACGAGGAAACACAGGAACACCTTCAGAGGCTCATGGGGAATGAGACTCCAAGATCAGGCAACCAGGTAATGATCACAGGTGGTTTAAATAGGGAGGGTTGCCTGATCATCCAATCAATAAAAAGCAACAGGTACTGAAGGCTTGAAAGGGCTGCACATGCGCAGACCCTCAGGATGGCGGACGGCCATAGTTCCTGAATACACGGGAAGTAGCACTCACAGTCCGGTGAGTGACAATGACTGAGAAATATGGGGAACCAGAGGGCTAGAAAAAGTATGTTTTTATAGTCCGCAGGTTGTGAGAAACGAGGTGCAGACAGGTTGAGGTGATATTAATACCTCGTTTCCCCACACACGGGAAAAGATAAAAAAAAAATCTATTTTAGTGTAATGATAACTTCTGATACAGAACACCATCACTCTAAAACAGATAGCAGAGGACTGACTTACCACAGTGCTGGCTCAGCAAGAATGAACATACACCAACCTGCCTTGAATAACATCACCTTTTGAGAATGCCGAGAGTTACTACTGTTTCAGAAATTACAGAAAAGCAATCAAGAGGGGCAAGTGGGCCTAATAGGGGTAATTGTTATGAGAAATTTGATGGTTGTGTTCAAAATGCCAAAAGGGAAACACCTAGTGTGCAAAATTATAACTAATTACTTTTCATTTTTAAAAAGAAAATTTTAATTAAATATTAAAAACTCATAGAATCAAAAACGGACATTTCCGCATCTTTTAAGTGTCAAAAAAAGCTTGATGCATAGACCCCTTAGTCTACTTTAAAGTCTCGTTCAACGATTTGATTGGTTTTGAAACAATAATCGTTCATTGTTGCAGCGTACACACTAATGTGATATTGGGCCAACCGGTCGTTTATCACCTGATTGACCCGATAATCAGCTGAAAAAAACTGTAGTGTGTACCCAGTGTTAGGCTGATGTCAAATCTATAACAATGATCAGCTTTTTACAAAGAAAGCACAGATCATCCTCTGTGATACACAGGAGTGAATGGAAAACACAGCTTTCCTGTCACAAAACCCCCACTATATTCCATTACACTCTTATGACACCAGCCTAACTTAGTGAAACCTGGAACAATTATATGTATTTACATTATCACACATGGACACCTATTGTTCCCATGATGCCAATTCAGTACTTATTTTCCCATCAGACTACTAATGCTCAAAAACAGAAAGAGAAGGAAAACATTCCTATAGTGTATTTCCTTATCAACATATAGGATGTATAAGGTAGTTTTTATGACCTCAATAAATTTCTGATTGTTAGAGGGAGATTCAGTGAGATGTGTGTATGTTAGGGGGAAATTCAGTGAGGCATGTCTGGAACAGTCCACGTAGACACATGTCGATGTTGAAGCTGCAATCTCCACCAATTTTTCCTCACACTCCATAGAGATTGTAATCAATCTCCCCTTTAATTAAAAAATTGTAGGCACCACACTAATCTGCTATAAATAGCTCAAACAACTTTGCACTTGCTTCTTCCTGTATTAGGTGGTTTATGGTATATCAAGGTTCAAGTTCTGACAGCATAGGCTTCTGTTTGACAACAGCTATTTCATGTAATCTCCAAATATTTACAAAATGTCACATTGCATTAGCTGTGCAACCCAACTCAATAGTAAATCACTTAGTAGGCTGTACTGCTCTATAAGTGAGGTTTTGCAATTTCATTAAAGGCTACAAATACCACTACTAACACCACTACTAAAAATAAATATGGTCTACTACTGCTCTAGTGGATAGGTATCTCACTCACAAACAAATTGATGCATTTATTTTATTGGACCATAAGTTCAATTAAATTTCCATATAGTTGGCAACAGTGTAAAATAATTTCTTAAAACACATTTCTCCTTGGCGGATGAACCTGAACATTTTGCAAATTCTAGGACAAATCTTTAAAAGCTGGCATGCAGTGCATTGCAGTTCAAAAGTCTCCTTGAGCTGCGAGTTTCATATTTCAGGGACTATTTATCAAGTATGCATTTGCTTTAAATCAGGCCTGTCCAACCTGTGGCCCTCCAGGTGTTGTGAAACTACAAGCCCCAGCATGCTTTGCCAATAGACAACCTGTTGATAGCTGGAAGGGCTTGCTGGGACTTGTAGTTTCACAGCATCTGGAGGGCCGCAGGTTGGACAGGCCTGCTTTAAATCATGCAGAAACAACTGCTTCTGCGTGATAAAGGCAAATATTAGTATCAAGGTTATCTAATAATAGTTTAAAGTAGGAGATATCTCTGCTATAACCAAATGCTAAGTACCAGCATCCTCATAATTATCTATGAGAACTAGGAACTGGAGTCAATTTAACAAGCTCCAAAATGTTTAGGTTTCAGAGCTTGTAGCGAATGCCACAGTTGAAGTCTATGCGCACTATACCACACATGCAAGTTATTGGTGCATGTCCAGTTAGGTCAGTTAGGGTCTATGCATCAAGCTAATTTTCACTTAAAAGATGCTGTTTCCACATCTTTTAAGCATATTTGCTATGCATTAACTGCCCAAAGTAGGAGATTTCACAGAAATCTCTCCGTTTAGGCTAATAACACGCAGCATTGCAGTGCCCAGTTTAATATGGTGATTGCAATGTTCTGCAATGCATCAAGCTTTGCTAAGCTTCGCATTGCACAGACAGGTAACGCCAGCTCAAGATGACGTTACCCGTCATTTCCTATGGGACTCTGCTGAAGTTTCTCTGACTTTGCAGAATCCCTTATATGGTTAGTGCTGTGCGCATGCGAACAGCACTTCTGTCACCGGCAGCGCCAAGCAGGAAAATGAGATCACAGGAGAGGGGTCACTTCTCCCAGAGTAGCCCCGGCATGATGCATCTTAGCAGTACATAAATATGCATCACTGCGATCTTCAGAGATGCATATTTAGTTGCACTGCATCAAATTGATGCATAGACCCCAGAATGAGAAAGCTTTTTCATTCTCATTGGAATTTTCTTTGCAGATCAAAATCTAATAGGAGGGGCTATCCCAGCATGATCAGGATCATAAATGGATCCAAAAATGCATGTCTCCATGCTGTGATCAGTGGCTATAAGAGATACATCTTTACGGGCCAAAATGCACGTTTACATAAATAGGCAGGATACTACTGTATCAAATGGCAGGGCCGTAACGAGGGTGGTGCGGGCGGTGCCGTCGCCCAGGGCGCAAGGCCAAGGGGGCGCAGCAGCCGCCCAGTACCTGCCTCCATAGAGAGATATATCAACTTACAAGAGTCTGATGTCTTCTGGGCATAAGTCCCGCAGTGGAACGCATGTGCGTTCCAAATGCCGAACTTCCTGTCTGTGGAACGCATATGCGCTCCACTGCGGGACTTATGCACAGAAGCATCACACTCTTGTAAGTGATGTGAGCAGTTTTTCTTGGGCCTCCTCAGTTTCCTTTACTTACGGTCTCTTATTGGTCCCAGCAGTCACACACCGCATTGTCTGTACAGTAAAGGCTGGCTGCTGAGATACAGAAGAGCCCTGGGAAAATGTGTGCAGTTCCGAGGACTCCGCTAAGGGATAGCTGCGCTACTGTGATGTAATATTCATTATGAGTGCAAGTAGCTGGTATGTACTATACAGCGCCTGCCTATCCTGCTGGTAATGAGCTGTAGTGACAGTGTATAGTGGTTCATTAGTATCTCCAGAGGAAGTGTCCCGGGGAGGATGGAGGGGGGGGGGCTGTTGTCCAGCTGTTTGCCCTTGTGACCATGAGATTTTCACTTTGAAGTTATACTAGTAGCATTGCTAAAGACCCACTTATGTAACTGACCCCTTCCCCTGTACCAAATTCTGCCTTGGCTTTCCACCCCAAACCTCTACTTCTGAGAACACTTCTAAAATTAAATAACACATATAATGCTTATACACACACAGGATTTGCCCATGATGGCTGCATTTTTGCATCATGATGGTGGTCACTCTCCGTTATATAGGTCCCTCTATGTCTCTTATCCGCTTGATCGTGATTTCATTCTCCTCCACTTCACATTGTTATTGCTCTGCCACTGCTCTTCTCCTTTTACATTGTCCACATTGCTTTCATTGGTTGCACTGCTTTGTCTCCGCTTCTAATTTGATCTGTTCCACTTCGGACTCCCTACTGCTGCCCTCCTCTCTGTACTTCTCCCCCTCACCTCCCCGCTTCCTCCAGCATTCTCTTATTCCCCTGTCTGTCATCATGCCGCCTCGCTCCTTTCCTATACCCATCCTCTCCCCCAGCCCCCGTCAAGGGCCCATATCTCTCTATCCTATCTCTCACCCCCCCTCGCTCCATCAACCCTGACAATCTCATCCATATCTCCTCTTCTTCGTCCCTCTCTTTTTCGTGTGCCCTCTGGAACTCCAGGTCTGTCCGTAACAAACTGTCCTCCATTCACGACCTCTTCATCTCTAACTCTCTTAATCTTCTTGCCATAACTGAAACCTGGCTCACTTCTTCTGATACTGCCTCCCCTGCCGCTCTCTCCTATGGGGGCCTCTCTTTCACCCACTCCACCAGACCGGACGAGCGTCCAGGAGGGGGAGTGGGCCTCCTCCTATCCCCTAACTGCACTTTTCGGGTCATACCCACTCTACCTTCCCTCTCCTTCTTTGAAGTCCACTCCATTCGGCTCTTCTCCCCCATCCACCTCCGTGTCTCCGTCATCTACCGTCCCCCTGGCCCTACCTCTCTTTTTCTCGACAACTTCGCCGCCTGGCTCCCCCACTATCTTTCCTCTGAGCTGCCCTCCATTATACTGGGTGACTTTAACATCCCTGTTGACAACTGTTCTGACCCTGCCACCATCAAACTTCTCACTCTTTCCTCCTCCCTTGGCCTCACTCAGTGGACCTCCTCCCCTACCCACTGTCTTGGTCACTCCCTCGACCTTGTCTTCTCTCACCTCTGTGATCTCTCCGACTTCTCCAACTCTCCCTTCCCACTATCCGACCACCATCTCCTCTCCTTCTCTCTGTCCTCCTCCCCTTCTCCCACCTCGCCTAAAGCCACCCTCACCAGGCGCAACCTTGACGCTATTGACCCCATCTCCTTCTCTGCCTCTCTTGAAACTCTCCTATCACCCCTTCCCTCTCTGGCCTGCCCTGATCAGGCGTCCTCTCTCTACAATCAATCCCTCACTACTGCCCTGGACACCGTTGCCCCGGCCTCTTCTATCCGCCATCGTCGCTTTACTCCCCAACCCTGGCACTCCAAACTCACCCGCACCCTCCAAAAGTGCTCTAACACAGCTGAACGCCTCTGGAGGAAATCTCGTTCCCTGGCTGACTTCCTTCACTTCAAATTCATCCTCTCCTCTTTCTGCTCTGCCCGTCGCTAAACAATCCTCCTTCAAGTTGCTCATCTCTTCTCAGTCCTCCAACCCCCGCCGCCTCTTTGCCACATTCAACTCCCTCCTCTCCCCCCCCGTCCCACTGTCCCGCCTTCCCTCTCGGCGTCTGACTTCGCCTCCCTTTTCTCCTCCAAAATTGAAGCCATCAGACGTAACATCTCCTCCTCCCACCCCTCTCCCCCCATCCCCACCGCTTCACCTCCCGCCATCAACCAGCTGTGGTCCTCCTTCATCCCCACATCAGGTGAAGAAGTTCGCTCCCTTATTCTTTCCTCTCCACCCTCTACCTGTCCTCTTGATCCCATCCCCTCCCACCTCCTTCGCTCTCTCTCTCCTACTGCCTGCTCCTACCTCGCACACCTCTTCAACCTATCACTCTCCTCTGGCGTTGTCCCATCCTCATTCAAACACGCTCTTATCTCCCCTATCCTTAAGAAACCCAATCTCGACCCTACCTCTCTTGCTAACTACCGCCCTATCTCTCTTCTCCCATATGCCTCCAAGTTACTTGAGTGGATTGTCTGCAGCCGCCTCACCAGACACCTCTCCGACAACTCCCTCCTTGACCCTCTCCAATCCGGCTACCGCCCCCTCCACTCCACTGAAACAGCCCTGGCTTAAGTTACCGATGATCTCCTATCAGCCAAATCCAAGGGTCACTACTCCATACTCATCCTCCTTGACCTCTCCGCGGCCTTCGACACCGTGGACCACCCCCTCCTACTGCAAACTCTTCTCTCACTCTGCCTCTCTGGCTCTGTCCATGCCTGGTTCACCTCATACCTTGCTAATCGCTCCTTCTCCGTATCCAAGTCTGGTTCTTCCTCCACCCCCTCCCCTCTCCCTGTTGGAGTCCCTCAGGGCTCTGTTCTTGGCCCTTTACTCTTTTCGCTCTATACTTCCTCCCTTGGGGCTCTCATCTCCTCTTTCGGTCTTCAGTATCACCTATATGCTGATGATATTCAACTCTACATCTCTTATCCTGATCTTTCCTCCTCCCTTCTCTCTTGTGTAACTGACTGCCTCTCAGCCATCTCATCCTGGATGTTCTCTCGCTTTCTTAAAATTAACATCTCCAAAACCGGTCATTGTCTTTCCCCCACCCAGGCTCCCTTCCCACCATGACCTCTCTATCGTTGTTAACAACTCCACTATCTCCTCTGTCACCCAACTCCGCTGCCTAGGTGTCACTCTCAACTCCTCTCTCTCTTTTGCCCCCCACATTCAATCCCTTGCCCAAGCCTGTCGCTTCCAACTCCGTAACATTGCCCGCATTCGTCCCTTCCTCTCTCAAGATGGCACCAAAACTATCATCCATGCTCTCATCATCTCCCGTCTCGACTACTGCAACCTCCTCCTTACTGGCCTCCCCTGCTCCCACCTTGCCCCCCTCCGCTCTATGCTCAATGCGGCTGCGAGACTCATCTTCCTCTCACGCAGCTCCTCCTCTGCCTCCCCTCTCTGTCTTTCCTTACACTGGCTCCCCTTCCCCTACAGAATCCTTTTCAAACTCCTTACCACCACTTACAAGGCTCTCTCTCAGTCTACTGCCCCTTACATCTCTAACCTCCTCTCCATTCACACTCCCGCCCGCTCCCTGCGCTCGGCCAATGATTGCCGCCTCTCCTCCACTCTGATCACCTCTTCCCACTCTAAAATCCAAGACTTTTCCCGTGCTGCCCCCCTTCACTGGAACGACCTCCCTCGCTCCATTCGTCTCTCACCCAATCTGTGCTCCTTCAAGCGGGCACATAAAACTCACCTGTTCCTTAGGGCCTACCAACCATCCACTTAACCTCTCACCTCTTCTGGTTCTCCCCTGCCCCCTTTCTCTCTCCCCATTGCTTCACTGGGTCCCTTTTGTGCCTGACTTTGTTTACCCTCCCTTAGGATGTAAGCTCGAATGAGCAGGGCCCTCTTCCCTCCTGTCTCCATACCTGTTCTTCTGCTCCGTCTCTACTGTATCTGCCTGCCTGGAGTTTCTGAAGTACTGGTACTTTGTGTTTATTGTTCTGTACTGTTTTACCCTGTATAGTCTACTGTTTGTACCATGTACGGCGCTGCGGAAACCTTGTGGCGCCTTACAAATAAACGATAATAATAATAATAATTATCAACCACTTTGTGTATCTCTCTCCCTCCCTTGAAAACAAATATCACAACCAACATAATACAACACAGCACTGTGGTTATTTATATAAAAATATTTCCTTTCAAAGCCAAACTATATCTTTAACCTATTCATAGCAGAAACTGCCCTTTGCCTTAACCATGTCAGGTCATCCTTCTGCCTAGGCTAAAACCGTTCTTCAGGGTTCACTTTTCTGCCACAAAAAATAAAAATGTTTAGTCTTGAATTGGAGTGGCCATAACAAAATCTGAACTGTACCTGTGTAGTTGGACAGGAACAACATTACAATAGATCACAATGAATTTCACACTATAATTATTAAAATGACAATAGTTTATCTGTCAAACTTACACTCTTTATAATGTGTGTGTGTACATATTGTGTACAGTGCAAGTATTTACAAATGTCTTTAATTTTTTGGTAGGTCAATATCCCTGGCCCTTTGAGAATCTGGTAATGTCTTACTGTGAAAAGATGTTTGATTTCAAGATCAGGGCCGAATTAAGTATATGTGAACCCCCCCTTAAATTCATGCCCACTACAGTTTATGTAAAATAAATATACTGTATACTTTGTCCTCTACATAAAACAACTAAACTTATGAATTTCTTCCGCAGCGCTGTACAGAGAACTCATTTACATCACTCCCTGCCCCATTGGGGCTTACAGTCTGAATTCCTTAACACACAGTTTTGCTGTTCTTATTTGAGTATTAAGTGCATAAAATATTAGAATACCAATCACTATATATTTTTTGCATACTTTAAATGGTCATATAAGAATTCTTTCAGTAAAGTGCTAACCACACCCACACATTAGGTTGACCACACCCACTTGTCAACTGCCACTCCCACTTTAGATGGGGGGCGTCGGTGCCCTGTCTCGCCCAGGGCACTAAAATGTCTAGTTACGGCACTGTCAAATGGAATGTGTATAGTGTAAACTCCGAAAATTTCAGTGCAGCCGTTCTAATGTGCCAGCTGTTTTATATTTAAGATATGGACCAAATCACAAGTTATTTACTGTATACAGTTCAACGTTCATGAGCAGTTAATGTAATGCGAGCGGCGGAGACATAAATTTGTGACAGAATGTAATATGCTCTCCAATGTCTCCTCACCCATAGTGTGCTGAAGTAGTCCAGAGCACCGCAGATCAGGAAGCACAGGTGTCCCAGCAGCTCCCGAACCCCCAAATAGCTTCCGGTCCAGTACAGCAGATAAACGAACGGCGCTCCGGCCAACACTGGCAGCAGGACACGCAGCCTACGTGACACTATCCCCCCAAGGGCCTCCAGACTGTGGTTGGCAAAACTGATCGGTAGCAGGAGTGTGGCCAGGGCGATGGGAGAACCCCGTCGCTGGAGCCCGCAGAGCCAACGGCGGCATACGGCTGTTAGCGAGTGTTTGAAGGGGTGAAGGAAGGTGCCACATAACGCGGCCCAAAGGAGCGGCCGCAGAAAGGCCTCTAAAATAAAATAGACCAGCACAGACGCCGCGCAGCAGCCAGCTGCAAACAACAGTGCTCCGGTGTTGTAGAAAGCCTGCTTTATGTTCCGATCAAAGCGGAGCGGCAGGCCCGGAGGGAGCGGTAGGAAGCCAGGCTGGCAGCGAAAGGTGTGCTTAGGTGGTTGCTTGGATCCAGGAGTTTCAAATAGCGGTGCATTGTCTTGCTGCAGGGGAGTGCCAGGTCTGCAGGAGCTAGTGTTACTTTGGTCCAACTCCTCGTTATCGGCCATATCTGAAAGTACACAACTAAGACAACCCTTCCACTGTGTTCATTATGTGCCACTCCTCCTCGATCCCGTGTGCACAGCCACTCCCAGTGTGTACAGCCACTCCCAGTGTGTACAGAGAGCAAACCCTGGAGCCAGGTTCAGTACGGAAGAATGGAACTTCTGTTGTTTCCCATCTTCTTTTCAAATAACTAGTCAGACTCAGGGGGCATGTTTATTGTTGCAAATATAAAATCCCTGGCTCTAGCAGAGGAGGTTAGAGGGCCTGATCAGCCAATAGGCTGACCAGGCTGCAGCCTGGGGCGCTGGAGCCTGGGGGGCGCAGCGGCACGGAGATTAATTTTTTTTCACTGCCATTTTTTTTTTAATTTAGGCAGCGCCGTGCCTGCATCATCAGGACCGCCCCTGGTGTAAAGGGGGCAGCCCGACTGTCACTACTACATGACAGGCAGTCTGGCAGCGATCGCTGCTAGCTGCCTGTCAGGATGGCCGCGGGAGCTTCTTACTGTGGTCACGTGAGATCAGGAATTCCGCATCTCACATCTCTCCGCATTCCGCTGCCAGACTGCCTGTCATGTATAGCGCTGGAGAGAAGACTGCTGTGCAGGAAGAACAGGTAAGTCCTTATGTCTGGGGGCGGAGGGGCTGGTAACAATGCTAAAGGGGGCAGGTGAAGAGGCTAATGGGGCAGATAACAATGCTAAGGGGGCAGGTGAAGAGGCTAATGGGGCAGATAATGCTAAGGGGGCAGGTGAAGAGGTGGGGCATAATCTTTGTATTATGTGGCGATTATGAGGATGGTCTCTGTGGTTCTAGGGTCATTAGAATGCTAAATATTAGTCAGGTGGGGCTGATAGAGGTTTATATTTGATTATAGCTCTTTGACAACAATTTTCATATGTTTTATTGCCTACATATGCCTGTGCTATGGGGTAGTTTTATCTGGCCATAATGGACTGTTGTGTTTTGGAGCCTAATCATTCAGGATTTGTTGACATTTAGCATTATAATACAATTGCTGCATATTTTCAAAACAGGACCCAGACTTTCCAGAAGCCAGCTAGAAGACAACAAAGCTGCAAGAACAGGGAACATAGAAGAGCAAGAACAGGTAAGAGAATGTACTGTCTAAATTTGAATGCTGGCGAATTCTCCTGAATATACATATTCAGGAGTATTCCTATACGCCTATATTGGGGGGGGAGGGGGAGGGGGCGCTGCGGCGGTAATAGCCTAGGGCGGCTGGTACCCTTGATCGGGCCCTGGGCCTGATTCATTATGGAACTTAGGCAAGAAATTTCTTACTCATAGTTGCCTACTCTCCCAGAATGTCTGGGAGACTCCCGAATTTTTGGGAGTTCTCCCTGACTCCCGAGAGAGCAGGCAAAAATCCCGGAACCAGCATCTCCCCGTTGTTGTAAATGGAGGGGGCGGAGCTAACTGCGGCATTGTGGGCCCCACCCCCTGCTACGATTGGCCATAATGTCCTAAGATTGACAGGGGCGGAGCCAACGGCGCATCACGTGTGGCCACGCCCCCTCGACGGACCCCCTTCCAGACAGCTGGTCTCAAAAGTAGGTAAGTATGTTCTTACTTAAGTCTCCTGGGCAAAACCATGTTAAAATGCAAGGGGTGAAAATTTGTTTTATATTTTGCACATAAGTTAAATACTGTCTGTTTTTTTTTTATGTAGCACACAAATATGAACTTAACATTTCAGTGTACAAATAAGCTATCAAGTATTTGTGTGCTACATGAAAAAACAGCCAGTATTTAACTTATGTGCTAAATAAAAAAACTAATCTTCACCCCTTGCATTTTAACATGGTTTTGTCCAGGAGACTTAAAGTAAGAAATTTCTTACCTAAGTTCCTTAATGATTCCCAGAGAGGCTATGAAGGAACCGAATAGAAACAAGATTTCCTGCAGCCGTAAAAAAGCCTGTGTTCTCTTGAAAAACAACCCACCACAAATTACAGTACTGGAGATCAAATTGCCAAACTACTGTGTATAAAAGAGTTCATGAAAATGTTTATAAAATATGTATTCTCTTATTAATGGCAGCTAATGTCAGTGTACAATTCCTAAAGCTGCTGTAATATGGCAGCTTTAGGAATTGGACCAGTGGTGTGGGATTCATACAAATTAACAACTAGTTCTTTGTCGTAATGCCCCTTTTAAGTATACAAAAATGTGTTTTGCCCCTCAAAACACTGTGCCATGCTGCCTTTGCTGCCCCTGAGAAATGTGATTTGGCTAAGCTTACGCCATCTTGTTGCCTTATAGCCATTTTGTTCTGTTATAGCTTAAAGACAGATTAGATGCACCTGTTTTGTAGGAGTAATTCATTATTTGATACGTGGTATATCAGGTTCTGGGCGCTAGAAGGTATAGCATGTGTGACAAAATGAATGGCTCATTTTGTCACACATGCTATAC
Organism: Mixophyes fleayi; assembly: GCF_038048845.1. NCBI lineage: Eukaryota > Metazoa > Chordata > Amphibia > Anura > Limnodynastidae > Mixophyes > Mixophyes fleayi. The sequence goes on from NC_134406.1 coordinate 125,714,380, forward strand.
CTTCTAGCGCCCAGAGCCTGATATACCACGTATCAATCCCTTTTTGGGAGGGTAGGGATTCCCTCCTGTCCACTTGCAGATTCTACTTTTTGGCTGCTTTGTACACATATAGATAGCGCAACCCACCCTTTTTTTTTATTTCTACTGTAATTCATTATTTGCAAAACTATGCTTATAACCTTGGACTTAGCAGACAGGAGATAAGCCAACCCCCCCTTGGGGAGTTTTCCTGTGTGATAATGAGAGAATGTATTAACATCTGTGTAAAGGGAGCATGAGTGGTTAAAACCTTTTGGGGCGTAGTTTTCTGTAATACGTGATTTTTGCTATATAGATAGGGACTTGTAACTAATAAAGCAGAGTTTATTGTACACTCAAACCATGCAGTGTATTTAATTCTCTCCAGCTGATGAGCTTATAACTGATAGACTGACACTTACAGGTGAACAATCTGATTTAGATTTGACACCCCTCAAAACACTCTGCCATGCTGCCTTTGCTGCCAATTCACACTCTGCCATGCTGCCTTTGCTCCCCCCTTCACACTCTACCAGGCTGCCTTTGCTTCCGTTCCTTCACTTACTTTTTCTATCGGCTTCTTTCTTCTCTTCTTGTCTTCTGTCTTCTTGCTTGCCGTCGACTGTTCTCTGCGCCGCTCCTCACTGACGTCACGTCCGACATTCAGTGCGGACGGAGCAGGGAGGAGGAGTGCCGACGCCGCGGACAGGTGAGGTTATTTTTGGTTTTTTTCAAGGAGCCTGCTCCCCCACCAACGAACTGGGTGGACTCGGCTTATAATCACCGATTCGCCAAACCGAGCCTAAAATTAGATATCGGTTCTAGGCGAACCGATGAGAACCGGCTGAATCCCACCACTGAATTGGACCCCTCAAAACAAGGCTGAAGTTAGCTTCTTATTCATGCTCCAGTTTCTTATTCAGAAAACTTTATTTTTAAAGGATTAAATCAAGTTGGATCACTGATTTCACATTAGATCAAGACTAAAGGCAGGGACGGATCTAGACTTTTTAGGGAGGGCGGCTTGTAGATTAATTTTGACCCTTCTCCACTCATGGCCTATCCCCTCTCCAGGCTCCTCCCCTCTCCAGACTCCTCCCCTACTCCAGTCCCAACTCTTTATGCGCTGTACCTTACAACACTGTCTCCCAAATTAATGTATTTTAAAATACAAGTTGGTCAGGTTTGTTCTTTGCTTTATTTAAGTAAAACACTAGCTATAAAAGCACAACAGTAAAAGCAACAAATAACATGTCTTCACCATCATCACACTGCTCCCATTTCATCACACTGCTGCCCCCCTTCATCACACTGCTGCCCCCCTTCATCACACTGCTGCTTCAATTTCACCACACTGCTGCCCCCTTCATCACACTGCTCTCATTTCATCACATTGCTCCCATTTCAACACACTGCACCCCCTTAATCACTCTGCTGCCCATTTCATCACACTGCTGCCCATTTCATCACACTGCTGCCCATTTTATCACACTGCTACCCATTTCATTACTCTGCTCCCATTTCATCACACTGCTGCCCCCTTCATCACACTGCTGCCCTCTTCATCACACTATTGGCCCCTTCATTACACTGCTCCCCCTTCACTACACCTCACCCCCATTTCATCACACTGCTGCCCTCTTCATCACACTGCTGGCCCCTTCATAACATTGCTCCCCCTTCACTACACCTCGCCCCCATTTCATCACACTGCGTCCCCATTTCATCACACTGCTGCCCCCCTTCATCACACTGCTGCCCCCCTTCATCACACTGTTCCCATTTCATTACACTGCTGGCCCCTTTATTACACTGCTCCCCTTTCACTACACCTCGCCCCCATTTCATTACACTGCTGCCCTCTTCATCACACTGCTGCCCTCTTCATCACACTGCTGGCCCCTTCATTACACTGCTCCCCCTTCACTACACCTCATCCCCATTTCATCACACTGCTGCCCCCCTTCATCACACTGCTGCCCCCTTCATCACACTGCTGCCCCCTTCATCACACTGTGCCCCCTTCATCACAATGCTCCCATTTCATCACACTGCTCCCTCATTTCATCACACTGCTCCCCCATTTCATCACACTGTTGCCACCATTTCATCACACTGCACCCCCATTTCATTACACTGCTCCAATTTTGATCACACTACGCCATCTTCATCACATTGCGCCATCTTCATCACACTGTTCCATATTCAGTGAGGAGAGTGCAGGTAGCGTAAGCGAAGCACTGTTCCATCGCACTAGAGGCAGCAGTGTCTTGTAGTAATTTACCCATGCAGGGTCAGCTGTGTGTGTGTGTGTGTAGGTTGGTCCAATGAAAACATAACTATTTGCCAATAAATTAAAACCTTTAAAAACAGATGGGACTGTATTTCTTCATTTAAATTTAAAAGTAAATGTATTCAATAAATCCTTTGTGTTTCTAATTGAAGAGGTGTAGTATTTAAATTGCTCCTTCATATTATTGTATTGTTACATTGTTAATGTAGTACAGTACAATGATTGGAACTTTTTCTTTGAAACTAGACAAGATCTAGTTTTAACACTGGACATTCTGATGTAAATATTAAAAAACAAATGAATGTATATTCTAAAAAATACATATCAAACACAAATATAGCTATAGCTATAGCTCTTGTTTGGAAAATGACTTGGCTAAAAAATCCCATGGGGGTTTGATATTCAGAATTAATTAATCTTGATCATTTATTTATATAGCGCCACCAATTTCACAGTGCTGTACAGAGAATATTTACCATTCACATCAGTCCCTGCCCCACACACACCCCACACTAGTGTTAATTTTCGTTAGCAGCCAATTAACCTACCAGTATGTTTTTGGAGTGTGGGAGGAAACCGGAGTACCCGGAGGAACCCCACGCAAACATTGGGAGAAACTCCAAACAAATAAGGCTTGTTCAGGAATCGACCCTAGTGCTGTGAGGCAGAAGTGCTAACCCCTTAGCCACCGTGCTGCCCACCCTGGAATATCTAGAATAATGGATTGCTGCAGTCAACATTAACTCAATTGAAATGATGGGAAAATAAATAAATATATATATATTATACATATACACACACATATAGATATATATAGATATATATATATATATCTGAGCATTATATATATATATATATATATATATATATATATATATATATATATATATGTATATACATATTGTCGAAGTAATAATTAACAAAAACCCTATATTACCAATTAGTTCAATAGAATGAACCAATGAACTTGAATTTTGTGTTTGTGCTTTTAAGAAAACGGAAAAACACATATTACATAACAAGAGACATGGTTTTAGTAAATTTCCATTATTGCACAATTCATGAACAAAATATTGTTTCTGTATTCTTGTTTAAAGTATGATTTGAGTTGTATACAAATATTGCGAAAGCCAAACCAATCCGAGAACATCAGTGCTAACAGAAATATATACTCCCATTCAATTAATTATAGTCACATGAAAAAGTACTTTTTTATGTGTATATAAAAATTATGGGAACTGTCGAAGTAATAATTAACAAAAATTAACAGTAATAATTAACAAAAACCCTATATAGTTCATTGGTTCATTCTATTGAACTAATTAGTTCAATAGAATGAACCAATGAACTTGAATTTTGTGTTTGTGCTTTTAAGAGAACGGAAAAACACATATTACATAACAAGAGACATGGTTTTAGTAAATTTCCATTATTGCACAATTCATGAACAAAACAACAAGTTATATAGTTGCCGGATATGGCCAAAGAAATATTGGCTCCAAATAGGGTCAAGATGACCCTTCCAAAAAAAAAGGCCCTCCAAGAACATGTCACTTTAATGATATGAGACTTAGAGTGCCAGCAGTGATGTAAGCTGGGAGGGTGTGTTTTAAAATAAGGAGTAACATATTCTATAAAAGAATGACTTAATCAAATATAGATTGTCAATTGGCATTTGAGACCCTGGGCGTATGTCTTCTTCGTCCAGTATGGCTATATCTATGTATAATATTTTTTTAATAAACTATAGAAATATTATATTTTGGAAACCTGCTCATCTCATTTATTATTTAAAGAGAAGAAAAAAGAAAATCTTATACAAGCTGGGGACATCCGTCTTATGGCTATCACATACCACACCTTACTCTCTTCATGACTGCTTCGACAAGGGGGAGACGTTGATGTCCTACACTCCTCTGCACTGGTGAGTATCAAAAGTGTTAAATATATCTGTGCTCCGAAGTGTATCGAGGTACCGAAGCAGTGAGTGAAGAGAGGGTGGGGGTGGATGCTGATATGTAAAGTAACCTAGGACCTTATTGCTAAATGTGTAGTAATTAATTTAATATGTTTTTGCAGAAACTTTAGAAACTATTGTTAGTTTAAATGTTGCTAAAATGTGCTTTTTTCCAGTATGGACTGGCCATCCATAATTGGCAAAAGACATTTTAGTGTTTTAACACTGTGTATTCTTATTTGCAAAGTTAAGAGATGTGACTTGCAAAGTTAATGTGTTAAATGAAATGCTTTTGCAGTATAGGCTGATTACCTATATCTGGCAGAAGGCATTGTGATTTTTTGTGAACTACTCTTTAGACTTACGGTATTTGGGAAGTCTGTTAATATGTGAGTAGAAATGTCTGTTTCTCGTGATGGACGCATCCCTTAGATGAATAGAGACCCTAAGTCAGGATAGAGTCTGTTATTTATAAGGAGAGAAAATGTTGCACCTGGGGCAAAAGTGTGCCTGTAGAGTTTTAATCCTGATTGCATGAAAACTCTAAAAAGGGGAATGCAAAGAAAAATAACAAAGAAGTTATAAAATGTGTTTTCCAGAGACTGGAATTTTTAATGTTGAACCCCAGACTTAACGAGAGATGAAACTCTCTTATAAGAGTAAAGTGGGAAAAAAAAGACAGTTGAAATGTTATTTAATTGTTCGTTAATAAGGGATATGAGCGGTCAAAATTGCATAAATTTCAAAAGAAAGAAGAAAATTATTATATAATGATGATACAGCCTTGCGCAGCGTATAGCATTCTCATGTTTCAGTTCTCCCTGAATGGTTTGTTTATCCCGATGTTAAACTAAATGTGTCTACTGTAAAATACTATTGGTTCACTGCATATTGTACATTGTACTTTGAGATGTTGAAAATACATCGAGCTAAGCTACCAGAGGACGGGTCTGGCAAGAAAGCTAATTACTGTCCTATGTGTAAAATACTTCATCTGTTTTTAGAATTGCAAACCTTACTTAAGCTGTGTTAATATTATTGATCAGTGAATTGTTTGTTCCATGTATGCTAAAATGACATGGTATATCTGTCTCGTACGTCTGTCATTCTGGAGCTATTCACTCAGCTCTATTGCAGTAATTGCAGGACATTTAATTTCTTTATCACCTTGGAGACAGAGATGTGAATATGAAGTCTGTTTTGTAAAGACAGTAAGCTAAAAAGACAGTTTGATGTTGTGTAGTGCCTGTTAAGACGCGTAATAATCAAATGTGGTTTTAAAGCATAGATAAATGTCCCGTTGCAAGCTAAGTGTTAACTTTTCAAGTTTATCTTGTGAATGCGCATTCCAGAGTTTTTTGTGTGTGTGTGTGTGTGTGTGTGTGTGTGTGTGTGTGATTTCAGTGAAACATCTGGTTTTAATAGTTGAATTTGTGTAAGAAACAGTTGTTGAACATGATAAAAGATTGTTATAAAATGTGCTGGTTTTAGCAATTTGGAAGATGTCCAGATTAAATTTAAGATTTAAAGAACTTATATGGAGGTATTAAGTGAACAAATAGTATGTCAGTTTTACAGAGAGCAAATACAAGACAGGGGGCCCAATTCATCAAGGTACCCAAATGCATCCGTACTTGCGGTGCAAACTTTGAGTGACGCAATAAGAACCTCAAACTTGGAAAACACACCCACCCGCGGTCTTCTACACTTAAGTGACGGAAATAAGAATCGCAAACTCAAAAAAAACACACCCACCTGCGGATTTTTAAACAAGGTAGAACCACAAGCGACGGATCCCAAGCAATTGACGTGAAGCTAAGAAATGTATACGTCACGCCCAATGTGGGAGGTCTGAACAGTTTGTTTACACATAACACAACACAATGACTGTGGGTTATTTTCACGGGATAGCTCTTCACTAATCAATCTTTGTCAAATAATAATGTTGTGGTACACTGTGAATGATGTTTCTTGTTTGCTAATAATTAGCGTAATACACACTTTTACCTTAAAGACACATTGCTGAGGGGCTTTGTGTGTTTTGGACTTCAAGTCGCCGTATAGTACGCAAAATGCATGTACATAGCTACATTAAAAGCACATGAATAAAGAATTGATGAAAATGTATGTTGTACTATAAATCCATCTGGGTTGTTAGGAAAAAGCATAGCATACTCTTCCATAAAGGATAAACACAAACACGAGTGTATACAACCTCCACACAGATAAAGGGTTTGTGTCTGGATTAGAACTCATGACTGCCTTTTTGGAAAGTGGGAGAGCTAACCACTATCACAACCTGAGATTTTAAAAACGCAAAGAAGACCAACAATACAGCATGCGTGCTACACAGGCAACTGACACTTAATAGTACTCTTCATTATTCACACATATTACAATCTCACAGGTAGCTCAGTGGTTAGGACTTTGGACTCACAACACAACAGGCATGAGTTCAAATACCAAGCATACCCATAACAATTGTGTGCACATTGTGGACTGTAATCATTCTGCTAAGAAGAAACACAGGAACTTGACACAATGTTTTTATTTTTTAATCTTTATTTGTTCTACACGCTCAACCACAATGTAAAATATGCCCTCCTATTTATCCTGTATTGTAATAAACACATTTTTTGGGGGGGAACTTTCAAAAAGCCTCAGGGCCCTCAGTTCACATGCACATTATTATGTGCATGCTGACATTTATTACTAGGAATGGACTAAGAGGGGGGAATTTGGAGGGGACAGGCTTCTTAGGGCATATTCAATTAGCTTTTTGATTCGCGGTAACGCGCGTTGCCGCGAAAAGTGCGCGTTCTTGCGGGTATTACGGTACCGCATTAACGCGGATTTTCGTTCGCAACCCTATGGGCTGCGAACGAAAATCCACGTTGTTGCGGTACCGTGTATTACGTTTCGCAGCTGTTCCGGCGCGTTACCACGAATCCAAAAGCTAATTGAATATGCCCCTTAGAGTTAAACAGTTATTTGGAATACAGTGAGACAGCATAGTAGTATTATTACTACTTTTTAACAGTCTGTTTATTTTATGTCATAGGTTAGTATGTTCTATCACACAATGTTTTTAATATTTCGCTAAATGAATTTATGTAATAAAGATATAAATCTTAACAGAAACTCAACATATTACATATAGTAATTAGAGTGCCCTGAATACACATTTCCTTTATCCCTTTCCCCCTTCTCTTTCCCCCATCTTTTGGATGACAATTTCATATTGTGTAGGAGCACCTCCCCCAAATGAAATAACAAGACTCTTTCGAATATTTATATTTGGGGTTTAGCTTGGTGCGGTGAAGAATGTTCTTTTTAAATGCAATATTGCCTGCAAACCTACTTTCATCTGGATCCACGGCGTATAGGTTATGTGATGTACTCGGCTTTATCCAAACACAACGCTCACCACACTCCAGTACCATGGGGGTTTGCATCGCTTGCACTTCTGCCTTACACCACTGAGGCCACTTCTGGATACAGTTTCAATGTTCTCATCAATGTGTGACTGGCTTTGCTCTGACACTTGAACAAAACCTTGGACTATCACTACAATGACACATGATTTGGGGGAAATTGTTAACTAGCTAGGGCATTGGACCTTTTGGAATTTATCTTGCACACAGGGCATACAGATGCCATACCTCTTAGAGGGGTGGCTTGTTGGTGGAGGGCACATGTTCCTTTTGGATGACATGCAAAGAGCAAATCAAAATGTTTTCGCCTATAGAAATGATGATGGAGTTCTAAACCAACCATCTTCCCTAAATGTTACTCTTTTCGGATTATTATATACTTTTTCTTTTATCCTTACACCCACATGTTGGGTAATTAGATGAATAAAGACACACACACACCAATGTTTTTTTTTTAAACAACTTATATAATTTGTAAAGGCTTAAAATAGCCAAAAATATTTACAAACATAAAATAACTTATTTACAAAAAATAAATAAAAAAAATTATTCCGACAAGGAAGCCCAGTAGGCCAATGTGGCCTTCCAATCTGCCAGCAATTGGCCCAGTTGGTTGTGATAGGCCTCAAGGTTTGAAATAAAGTGGCCCATTTGAGCCAACAATTGGGCCACAGTAGGTGGTGGAGGAAGCAAATCCAGAGTTTCCTCGACAGGTGCTGAAAGAAACCAAAAAACAAAAATAAATATACATCCAAACCTAATTTGTCAAACAGACAGGACTTACCAGAGATGTGTACTGTTACATTACTTTCAAATTTAAGGCCTTTAGATACAAATGCATTTGGCCGCACAATAGACGTTGATAAGGCTTTGGTGTAGCATTTTTATAGATGTGCTACATTCTGGTGTGGCCCGGGGAGAGGGGCGTGGACAGGGTGGTCTTAACACATTATAGGCCTCAGGGCAAAGCACTACAGTGGGGCACTACCTACACAACCATTCACAGGATTTAAAAACAAATTGGTTTAGATTTGAATTCCAACAAATTAGAATAATATACTGACAAGTTTGACAAGGCTATCGGGCCCATCTGTTTGTGTCACCCCTGCCCTGCGTGCCCATGTGTTAAGATGGCTCTGACTGTGGTTTTCTGGTTTTCTCAAATTCACAATTGGAGGCCCATTCTGATTGAAACCAGTGACATTGATGTCACCTTTTAATCAACATGTGTGAAAGTAGGGATTATTTGCATTGCAATGGTAGCCCAATCTGAAAAGCCTTTCCTGTAAATACGTACTCTCTCCTAACGCCTCATCCAATTGAGGCAACACCAGTTGCCCGATGTCCTCCTGGGCCGGATGGGCCACAGGTTCAGGAGCCGCCTCCAAATCCGACTAAGCAACACCAGAGGCGGAGGTGGAGGACTTGGGCTCAGCCTCAGAAATGTTGGCCCACTCCTCATCTCCCTGGACCTGCCCCTTCACCTCGTCTCTGGGTAAGCCTCGCCGTCGCTATCCCCCGCGGCCTGGACTGACTGCTGCTGTGCTGGTGGCAGTGGCTGCTCCAGCTGTGGCTCCTCCTCCTCAGTCACCACCGGCTGGTGCTGTTGCCGCCGTTCCAAACGTGCCCGCTCTGTTGCAAACAAGCCACAAATAAACGGTATTGTTAACAGATTCATCGGCTTAATAAACGATAGTAGTACGATAATCATGTGATCAGACATTTTAAAAAAACTTCTCATTGCCAGCAGTCACGAATATTAGCTACTACAAAAATAAGGAGCTAAACATGATAGATACAAAGCATTTCACATGAACTGTCACAAATGTTTGTTTTTGGTGTAGGGATGTGGAATATCTCAGTAGCCTAGTGGTTAGCACTTTGATTTCACAGCACTGGGGTCAGGAGTTCGAGTTCTGACCATAGCCTTATTTGTGTTGAGTTTGCATGTTTGCTCCATAGTTATAAAACAAACAAATACATCCGGGCGCTAATGCAACCTAAAAAATGGATTAACCAGCAGCTTTATATGGGCTCCAGACCCATAAGGTGGAAAAACAAAGATATATAATAATAAAGCGCTAGGTAGATCCCACAAAATTTTAATAAAAATATTATGCACAATTATACACACAGTGGTTTATGGTCATAAACACCCCCACAGGTCATGTAAAATAAAAACATACAATGTGTATAGTACAACAGATACACTTTTTTGGGGGTATTGAATAGAAGCGCTGATGATAAAGATGGTCTTGACTCATAAATATCACCTTAAAGTTTTATCCAAATATTGTATGAATGAGATGATATTTAGCTTATAGATACGCTGGATCCTGTGGAAAATAAAGTGTCCGCTATTTGACAAAAAACCCTTTATATATTGAGTCAGCTGGACTGAAACCAATTGAGGTATATCGTGGAATTCTATCCGTATAAACAGTCAAAAAGGGGTATTATCCCACAAACAATTGTCTTGTAGTACTATGTATAAGTGTGGTCAGCTGTTTTTAAATGTGTGCACGCACCACTATATATACATATATAAGGACTGTATTAGCGAATTAGTTCCACATAAATGCAGATGACATCCACTATATAGCACATTCCATCTGTTGTGCAATTGATCCACGTAATCAGAACACAATGCCTCACAGCAATGTTCTCTCCGTGAGAAGAGGTACCTTATGTTGAAATGCTGGATACGTTGTAATGCCAGCCCTTGTAGTCAGCGTGCAGCTGCTAATCCCTGTTCTCGTCCTCACGGGTAAATAAGCTGAGTCTCTCTCCAGGCGCTATAAAAACATGAAACCCCGGGGTTGTTCTATGCCAAGCATGTAGAGCATATATTCTCTCCAAAACATATAGTCAGAACTGCTTGACACGTTTCTCGGCGCCTGCCGTTTCATCAGAAGCATGTTCCCGATGTCCTCACCGCTTCATATTTAACTCCTAGACCTAGCAATCCTCCAATTAGCAACTTGTTTCAGAATTGGTCATATGACTTTCCAGGTTTACTTTATTATGCCAATCAGTGGTGATCCGGAGATACGTGAGGACATCCATATGTACATACAATTAAATATAAAAAGGTTTTTGTCCGTAACACAAAATCATAATACAATTCCAGATATATTTATCAATCAATAGAATAAAAACTAAATAAGTAAACCTACATTTAAGTAGAAATATTCCACAAAAAGTTTTTTACATAAAAACTGCATTTCACATAGTTGACTCAGTCTCAAAACTATAATCAAAGGATTAAACGACTAACTAGATTATCCTCATTAATCACATTGATCAGTGAAAAAGGACACACAGACCAAATTATTCAAAAAGATTATAATATCAAACACAGTTCAAAATTGCTGTTGTTATACATTCCTCACTAATAAGGATCACACATTTTTTTAAAATAAAAATAAGAATAAGCCCGTATATCCAGGCTTTCTTAGAAAGTGCAATAAGGAATGATCTTAATAAATTGTAACTCTGTAAATATCCCAATAAATTAATCTAATGATAATTATATCCTCTGTGCTCCTGCAAAAGGAATAGCATAACATACCGATGACTTTGCCCCTAAATATAAGGCTGTGTCAATCTATACTAATGGGCAATAACATATGTACATAATATATATCACAGTAACCTAACACAATGCAAGCATACATGCTAATGATTCCGGCCATTATGGACTACATAACCACCAGTATTACCCCCTACCTATAATGTTCCATCAATCTCCAAGATATATTATGTACTCTGTTAAGATAAATTTAGAAAAAACTATGGAAATGCATACCCACAAACATCATATTGAATAAAACATACTGCCCGAATGATACTACTCTTCAAAAGTTATTGAGTTCTATACAGTCATTGAGACCACATGGTGACAGAGTTTTAAGCCTAAAAATCCAGTAAGCCTCTCTTCTGCATAATATGTTGAATCTATCACCTCCCCTCCTTGTTATATCCATTTGCTCAATAGCTCTAACTGTTAAACCTGTCAGGTTATTACCCTGACATGTATTCACATGTGCCGACAGAGTATGGGTTTGTACTCCTTTCGATATGTTTCGGCGATGCTCTAAAAACCGCACTCCTAAAGATCTTATGGTGCGACCAACATATTGCATGCCACATTTGCAGCTAATCATGTAGATCACATATGTCGACTGACAATCAAGAATCTTCTCAATCGGGAAAGAATCACCTGATGTAAAATCCTTGGCTCTGTGGTCCGCATATTTACATGAGATACACTTCAATCTACCACATCTATAGTATCCCTTTTCTCTGCTGAGCCATCTTTCAGCATGTGGGATTTTAGCTACAGACAGTGGTATAGTTTAACCCTTGAAAAAGCTAGGCGCTAATTTCTCTTTCAGGTTCTTAGACCTTCTAAACACAGTCATTTGTTCTTTCTTTATAAGGTGGCCAATATGGTCATCTAACTCTAGAAGAGAGGCATTCCTTTTTACAATTTGCTTAATATCCTTCGCATGGCTGTTAAATTGAGTTACAAAGACCAAAGATTTATCTTCCCCTTGTGACTTAAACGGTTGTTTAAAAAGGCTAGATCTATCAAGCCTTACAACTTCCTCGTATGCCTTGTCCAGAACATAACAAGGATAACCCAATTTTACAAATGAATCATATAGTTGGGTCGAATGTTTTATAAAATCATCTTCTCTTGAACAATTCCTCTTCATATGAAGAAACTGACCCTTAGGTATATTAACCTTCCAGGGTCTATAGGGACTACTGTTAAAATGTATAAAACTACAGGAGTCTACCTCTTTAGAGTAATTCTCAGTGACCACCTTCTCTTGATCGATTTTCAAGATAATGTCCAGATAATTAATACTGGAACAATGATGACTACTGGTAAATCTTAATCCATATGGGTTAGAATTTAGATGTGTAACAAATCTAGATATAGAATGGACATCCCCGTCCCAAATGAAAAAAAGGTCATCTATATATCGACCATAGAGGACCAGGTTCGCCCCGAATACCGAATCCCACACATACTCCTCCTCAAATCGCCCCCCATGTATAGATTCGCATAACTCGGGGCGAACCTGGTCCCCATGGCCGTACCCAGTATCTGCAGATAGTATACAGAATCAAAAATGAAATAATTATGATGAAGGATAAATTGAATTGCCAATATCAAAAAATTACGGAATGTGGATTCCAGATGTTCTTGTTTGTCAAGATAAAACTTGACTGCCTTGAGCCCTAAAAGATGTGGAATATTTGAATATAAGCCCACCACATCACACGTGAGGAAGTGGTAAGATGGCTTCCATGGCAAATTTTGTACCATCTTAAGAAAACTAGAAGTGTCCTTAATATGTGATCTCAGTGTAGGAACTATTGGTTGAAGGTAGTAATCTACTAAAGAAGACAAATTAGTGGTCAAGGACCCAATACCCGAGATAATGGGCCTACCAGGTGGTTTGGAAAGGGTCTTATGAATTTTAGGCAAATGGTAGTATGTAGAAACCACAGGAAATTGTGTATACAAAAAACTAAAGGTCTCCTTCGTAATTGCACCCATTAATAGGGCATCATCCAATATACACCTTAATTTTTGCTGATATATCAAGGTGGGGTCTCTATCCAATTTCATATAGAATTGAGTATCGCTAAGTTGTCTCATGGCTTCCTCTAGATAGTCTGACTTGTCTTGAACTACGAGATCCCCCCCCTTTATCAGCCGGTTTTATGATGATGTTCACATCAGACATCAAATCAGTAAGGGCCTTCCTTTCAAAAGGTGTTAAATTATCCCTAACCCGTTCCTGTGCTGATTTCTCACACAAACCCCAGAAATCTTCCATGGTCTTTCTGTAAAAGCTTTCTATCAGGGGACCCCTATATTGTAAGGGATAAAAGCTTGATTTTGCCTTAAACTTCCCTAAATGAATCAGAGAATTAATATTATACATTTGAACAGGAGTGTTGGAATCTATCTCTATACTCTCAGATTGGAGTGATTCCAAACACATTAAAGCCGATTGGTCATCCGTATCTAGTATTATGGGTGAAGCATCAATCTCCCGTTTTTTAATTGCTTTGCAGGCGAAATATCGCTTTCTACTCAGGGTTCTGATGTACCTATTAAGGTCGACAAAAAGATTGAACAAATTAGGTTTAGTGACGGGCAAATTTCAGTCCTGTTTGAAGGTGCTTCAGCTCCGTTTGTGATAGGACCTTTGATGACAAATTAAATATGCCCCTGTCTCTTAATTCAGGCGTGAGCTTTTTGCCTGATTTTGAAGTCCCTCCTCTAGATCCTCTATCTCGCTTCTTCTTGATCTTTTTGATAGATTGGGTCCTTGGGAGTCCTCCATAGTTGCATGTGTTGACTCCAACACTCCCAAAGCATACTACTGGGTGGGTAATTTGGATATTTGAAAAATTGCCAGTAGTCTGTGTGAAAATGTTAGGGAATTTAAGTCTTCAAGCTTCCATGGGGTTGGTAATGATGTGATTTATTTCTCTGTACAGCGACACTGAATTAGTGGAGGGATATCAAATACTTTGGATGATGAGTATACTTTTGAAATCATCCTTTGTTGGGACTCCCTCCCAAACCTGCCTTTAAAATGTTTTGTCAATAATAACAAAACATCTGCCACTCAAATCTGCAAATGGTTTTTAAGGTTAGGTCAGCAAGTTACAGCACTGGGGTCAAGAGTTGAAAGCTTGAATCAAAAACCTCCATTAATGTTTGGAAGTTTCTCCAAAAAACATTTAAGAAAGTAAATGTTCAGCAGAACACTGTAGGAGACAGGAGCCAAAGCAGGTTCGGTGCATTGGAAGGGGAATGACCGTGCTAATATGGAGGAAGATGTAGTGGTAGGCCATGTCAGGTTATTTGGGTGAACATAGTTGGATACATATACAAAAACTATATGTCTATACTCGTGTTTAGCGATTAATAGGGAACTCACTTCTTATGACTTCCTCTCGGAGCTCACGGAGCAGCTGGGACTGACGGCGGCAGAGGTCGCTCCACCGCCTCTGCAACTACACTACCATCTGCCGGCGTTTGAATAGGAGGTGTATATGCCGACGGACACGGAGGTACACCCGCAGCTTAACCTCATTGGAAACATATCGGCCAGAGGGCATGCTCTCTATGCCCTCGGTCAGGACGCGGAGTTCTCTGCGGCTGAATATAGCAGACCTCATTTTGAAACTCTCTCCTACTTCTGCAATATTCCGCGCTCTGATTGGTTCTCTGAGCACTTATGGGCACGCTCACATCTCATGCGGATCTTTCTGACACCTGTGTGTGTGTGTGTGTGTGTGTGTGTGTAATGGTTGCCTCTTCATCCAAAAATATGGCGTCCGTCGCGGATGAGACGAGTACTCTATGCTTTGCAGTGAGGAAACATTAATGTACACCTGGCTTCTCAATTAAATCAGTTATTTAATCCCACCCCGTCCTTTTCCTTCTCTCCTGCAAATTTGACGGAACAGGCTCTGGCATACTGTGGACATGACAGTTTTTTGGGGCAGAGATTTGACAAACGTGTAAACATTGTTAATGCAAAATAGCCCTAACCGGAAATGCATATTATTGATGTGTTTTATTGAGAATACACATACAATTACCCATTAGGCATAAGTGAACAATAGGAAGTCTCATACTAACCTAAAGAAATTACATACAGTGTATCTGTCCAATTGTAAGGCTCAAATCCAACCCCATGGTGGAACTGAGCTCAGAGATGCTATGGGAATGAGTACCAACAGAATTAATTACTAGTGTTACTGTGTGCTAGGCTAGGGCAGACCCTCTAGGGGGACATGGGGATAGTAAGTAAATCTTACATCATATATTGTCAGTTTTGCCCTTGCGGTAACTTGGTTTTGATGATGTCATCAGAAGGTGTTTGAAATGGAGTATAGATTTGTAGTAGGGTAATGGCTTTTCAAAGTAGAACTATACAAATGTTAGGGGATTGCTTTGCCTACCTGTCATTTGGATTGGAATATCTGTCTTTGATTTGGTGCATGCAATTTTTGGACTCTACATCAAGTTGTGTCATGGTTGTGCACAGTTAACATTAGCCCTCTTGGTAGTGCTTTCCTTTAAAAACCACAGTGCCTGTTGGTCACAGGATGGCCATGCAGACATGGCATATTCCTAGCCTATCAGCTAGTTAGCCACACCAAACTATGCTTATTGATTGGATAGAGTTCTAAACACACCATTGTGTTAACCACTATGTTTTGGGTGGGGTTTTCAAACTCACTACAGATTGTGTGCCAGTGTTCAGTACTTACTGCTTGCCATTCTGGAGGATGGTCACTCTGCTGCGTGAGGAGAATGAAATGGGGGCCTTAGAGTGCTATTATGTGTCACACTTTGAAAGTATTTGAGCTACCTTACATGTACACACATGTTAAAGCAGGCATTGGTCTTACTCTACACAAAATAGGCCCAACATATGCATTACTCACACATACTACTTGCAGATATTCACAATATGATTTTGTTTTAAGGCTAAGGTTAGTTTTTTTCAAGCCCCATTAGCAATTTGAATGCTAGTGCAAACTAATTAACTATTTTCTTACACCCCAATCCAATATGAACATTTGAGTTCACATCCAAAATACTTTTCCCACAGAATTTGAAGGCCACTAAATACACAATATGACAGGTGTGTGCAAGCTAACAACCTGTGTTTTCACACACATTTTACTAGGCTTCAAAGTGTGTATATGTGTGTTGCTGCAAAGGAACATTGCCTGACTGGAACAATACACAATATAGTATGTGTAACATATGACAAATAGCGTTTGAAGCCACCCAACAGTGCTGTCCAAAAGGGAATGTCAAAATTATGTGGAGACCAACTCCAACAGATGCTGAAGTTGCATCTGACGCAAATACCTTGGCCTTAATTATGTGGACTTTGTGTGTAGCATTTGTCTGTGGCCACAATTCCAAACAAAGTTGCGTTTGAGTCGTAAGTGTATTTTGGGCCTGTAGGCTTCAACAGGTCCTAGCCTAGGAAGTGTGGCGGCCAATGCCATCAACATTTAAGAAACATACTTTTACAGAGGTGTTTTGGTAATCTCTATAAGTTCACAGACCATGTTGAACGTGCACAATACCACATTCTAACACGTGCCACAACCAAAGAGACTATACTAAATACACAAATATCTCTTATATTAAAAGGTAAAAACCACTACATATAGTGTGAATTCAGGGGAGGGTCAGTATGTGGCTAAGGCCCCAAAAACCAAACATGCCATCAATATATTGGACAAGTAGACATGTGCCTAAACATGCCCCAAAGGACTATGTTTGGATTCTTGTGTATGACAATACGAAGTACAGCAGTGTAGTAGTCAGCAGATACTTCTTTGGGACTGTTTGATGACACTATTGCATGGTAAAATTTATTGTTAACAAACATGAATCTATAGTTGCAGCAGGATACATAGCAAATAAGACAGTGGTCTGTGTGCAAAAGTTACTTGCATCAAGAGTAGACAATCTGGGCAAAGTCAAGAAACATAAGCAGCATTGGAGAAATACTTCAACGTGCAGTGACACATGAACTGCTGAACTCGAAAAGGCACACCAGCTTGGCCTGTTGAATGTAAAAACAAACAATTACTTCAGCAAGATTAGCTCACATACAACATTAAAGAATGTACTTAGTATATGCCTTGGTGCACATGAAGGTGTCCCCTGTAATGTAACCTGGAAAGTGTTTTGTAAGGTTCAACACATTACTCTCTGTAATACTGCCTTGTGGGCTTTTCCTCTAGCTTGATTTAGCTGTGTGTTTTGCCTCATTTGTGCCTTGAAAGTCCCCCCACAAAATAAAGTAACACATTTTGCAAATTGGCTATTTTCCACAAGTCAGATCACCAAATGACCCTCACATATGTACTGTTTTTGTGACACTAAAATTTCATGCAGCACCAAGACTTTACTCTTACATATTATTTCAAACACTATAGATACTTTCATTCGTCCACTGCATTCCCCATGGGCACATCCTCCCAAACGTTGTGAAGTCTGGTGTTCCATTTTAAACTACAACATTTGTAAACAAACTAATCCTCGTCAGACCTGTTATTGGAAGGGAGAATTTGCCACAGGTGCCTATAGTACAGGAGCAGTTACAGAGGTAACAAGTGACCCAGAAGAGACCTGTGTCTAGATCGGCGGTTCCCAAACTGTGCGTCGCGGCTCCCTGGGGTGCCGCAGCGCTGTCACAGGGGCGCCGCGATCGCCCTACAAAAAAATAGAAAAAAAAACCTACCCATCATCCAGCGCCGGATCCTCCTCTTCACTGATTGCTGGGCGTGACGTCATCATGTCCGGCAGCCTCAGTGAGGAGCAGCAGCAGAGAAGACGTCAGGGAAGAAGGTAAGTAAAGGAAGTGAAGGGGGGCACTGAGAGACACGCTGAAGGGGACAAAGACACTGAAGGGGACAGAGAGGCACAGACAGGCTGAAGGGGACAGAGAGGCACTGAAGGGGACAGAGAGGCACTGAAGGGGACAGAGAGGCACTGAAGGGGACAGAGAGGCGCTGAAGGGGACAGAGAGGCGCTGAAGGGGACAGAGAGGCGCTGAAGGGGACAGAGAGACGCTGAAGGGGACAGAGAGACGCTGAAGGGGACAGAGAGAGGCTGAAGGGGACGGAGAGAGGCTGAAGGGGGACTCGGAGAGAGGCTGAAGGGGGACTCGGAGAGAGGCTGAAGGGGGACTCGGAGAGAGGCTGAAGGGGGACTCGGAGAGAGGCTGAAGGGGGACTCGGAGAGAGGCTGAAGGGGGACTCGGAGAGAGGCTGAAGGGGGACTCGGAGAGACGCTGAAGGAGGGGGACAGGGAGAGACGCTGAAGGAGGGGGACAGGGAGAGACGCTGAAGGAGGGGGACAGGGAGAGACGCTGAAGGAGGGGGACAGGGAGAGACGCTGAAGGAGGGGGACAGGGAGAGACGCTGAAGGAGGGGGACAGGGAGAGACGCTGAAGGAGGGGGACAGGGAGAGACGCTGAAGGGGGTCAAAGTGTGAGCTGATGAAGAGGGACACAGTGTGAGATGGCAAAGAGGGGGACATAGAGTGTTAGATGGTGAAGGGGATACAGAGCGATATGATAAAGGGGCACAATGTGATGGTGAAGGGGTCTAAATACATCTTACATCATTTTGACCCAACTACTTAAAAAACGGGACTAACCGGTAATTTTTTTTGCTTAGGGGTGCCTTAGAAAAATTATGGTGACCCTAAGGGTGCCTCGAGCTGAAAAAGTTTGGGAACCACTGGTCTAGATGGACAATGGAGTGAAGGATGTGTAGGGTGTTAGTCAGTGTCCAAAGCAGCAGAGAGTTACAATTGAATGAGTATCACAAAAACATTCTAATTAATATTTTTGGGAAACACAATTACAGTAAGCAAATGAAGCATAAATAAAACAAATATAACAACTCATTTGTGAACAGAAAATTTCAAAAGACATGCATGTTGGTTTCCTCGCATTGCTTAGAAGTGTTGCAAGACAGCTCATGCAGGAATCCATAATGCCCGTCTTCTTTCTGTTTCAAATATCAGATAAAAAGCAAACAACCTTGGCCCAATTTCAGGTTACAAATTAGTTGCCTGTGTTCTTTGTACACACCTGTACTTTCAAATCTACAATATGTTATCTTAACTGTAACAAGTACAAAAATTACAGAAAAGGAATAGCATAACTAGATACTTACAAGCTGCAAAAGGCTAAACCTCAATGTGTGTTTCCTGCAGCATGAAATGGACATTTGCAATCCACCTTGATTAATGATTATTTTCAGCTGAGCCCGACATGTTCCAGCTAAGGCCTGTTAGTACATAAAGAAAAGCCTTTAGTTAGGCCAAAATCACAGCAAACTCTACCAAACAATCCTCATCATTATTGTTCAAACTGCTAGGCCTATAAAAGGCACATCTGATAAGATCACCAAGTCCAGAGACAGCCCTTCTACCAGCATTTCTATTTAGCAGAAATCAAAGGTACACTTTTGATTCCGTTCCAAGTATCTGGTCCCAACATTTGTATACGTTTATAAAAATGAAACAGTCCTTTACATTCATCACAATACAATAGTTTGTAGGGAATGACAGATATTACCCAAAGTGTGACATAAACCATATTGGAATGCATTTTTACCTTGCAAATCAATGTTGAATGTGAGTTGTCCTGACTCCAAAATTTCCTGAGGGCTGGGGATCTGTTGGATAAACATGCACCATGGCAATTTCACAAAACCACATCAGATTTAAAATAATAGGTATAAGATTGAAAAGCTTCACAACACCACACGAAAAAAAGGGTTACAATTCAATAGACAAATAACACACATTAAAATACACATGGCATCTGCAAAGAGAGATGCACTGTTATTGTGTAACCTAAAACATCTTAAAAACATTTCAAGTGCCTATAACACATTAACTTTAAATAAAACTCAATACAAATAAAAGGCAACTAATGAAATCACCAGCAGCAAAACACAGTACTAACTATTGAGTTCTAACCAACTTCTAGTGTGCATGAGGGTGTATTTTATAGGGGATTGTAATGAGAGAAGTATATACAGGTCTATAGGCCAGGTATCAGGTGACGAGATCTGATGCTGGGTCTATGCAACGGTGGTTATGAATAACTCTCTTTTCATTTTATACTGATTAAACCAAGTTTGTGTTTATTTCTTGTAAAATCATCTGATATGCATTAGACTAGACATTGCTTTATTGATTTTGAAACCACCAAACATGATCCTTTCTGTCTGTTACTAAAAAGGTGTGTTCAAGTGTTCAATTAATTATGTTCAAGGGCATTTTTGTGTCCAAATAGTTCACGTGCTGTTTGGTCTGGGTGTTTCAATCTGAAGTATACCTTAGTGGTTAAAGAAATGAGCTGCCAAGGACAAGGTAATGAGTTTGAACCCTGAATGATGCCTGTATCTGGCTTAACTTTGTCAATTTCCACGTTTCAGTGGATGTATTCCACTCTGTCACTTATCTAAGAGTGCTTTAGTATATGTTTTGGTGTGTAATATGGCTATATGGTATGTTGAACAGTGTGGTCAGCTACAACACAGAAAAGCTGTTGTTCCAAATGAATTGATTGCAAAGACATAGGAAATATCTAATGAAAAAAGTAAAAAAACCTAAGGGGCGTATTCAATTGTTAACGTTAACGCTAACAAACGAGCACTCGAAAAATCTTACCGTTAATACGGTAATTACTCGCGGAATTTCAGCTCGCAGCTCCCTGAGCTGCGAGCTGAAATTCTGCGAGTAAACTACCGTATTAACGGTTTTCGCGTGCAATATTACCGTATAAACGGTAATATTTTTCGAGCGCTCGTTCTGCAGCATTAACGCTGACAATTGAATACGCCCCGATGTGTCCAAAATAACCGAAGAAAAAAAACAATAATTTTAAGTGCTAGCAATATTATTATCCATTAGGTTTGTATTAATATACATGGATACATTTCAATATGCAGACATTATCACTCTGCATCTACCAATTCTTTCTGTGTGTAATATTTATAAATATTGACATTTTTAACAATGTTTTAAGGAAACCAACTTATGATAGAAGTTGCTGCTCAGCCTTTATTTGTATTCTATTTCCTTGTCATCTTATTTTCACCACTTGTACATTGGCGTAGCAGTTAGCCAATCCACCTTGCAACCGTGCAAGCCTGAGTTTGACTCCTCACCAATCCTATTGTCTCTGAGGGATCATTAATATCTTTGCCTTATTCATGTTGATGTTAAAAGTGTTCCTGGGGTAATAGTACGCTTTGGTTAAAATAGCATTAATCCTGCGTGTAATTCGCAGAAATGGAATAGAAGATTTTTATATGTCTATTATTATTGGATTTTATTGCAAATACACCATCAACAACTGTCACATCAGCCATTTTACATTGAGAGTAATTATAATGGTGGTTGTTGTTATTCGAAAGAGTTTTACAATAAATCTTTACGCCAAAGTTGAATGTTAGTGCTAGATTTAAAAAAATCGAATACTTTTAACCATGCTCTCAGCACTCCATTCCGGCATCCACTCCCAGAATGGAGTGCTGAGTGCATTCCCCATCCATTCCGGCTGGCGGAATGGAGTGCTGAGTGCATTCCCCATCCATTCTGGCAGCCAAAATGGAGTGCTGAGTGCATTCAGCACTCCATTCCGACAGCCGGAATGGAGTGGTGAGTGCATTCCACTCCCGGAATGGAGTGCTGAGTGCATTCCCCATCCATTTCGGCTGCCGGAATGGAGTGCTGAGTGCATTCCCCATCCATTCCGGCAGAGCAATCTCCAATATATATATCTATGGAAGTATGTAGCAAAGTTGATCCCCATATTCCAGAGAAGATATCTGCGTAGCATACCAAAATGCAGTCTACAGGCCTATAAAAGACAGGAATCTTTACTGAAGAGCCAGCAAGCAGCAGAGAGCACTACATTAAGCTAAGTAATTCCGGCAGTTCCGGATTGAACCCAAACGGCCAAAATATCAGCAAACATTTTACACTTGACAGTGGCATTTATTACAAAGGTGTATGTAAGGAAAAGAGGCTTATTTTACACAAACGTACTAATGGAACATTTGGAATGAATAAATAAATATATATATATATATATATATATAAATATATATATATATACAAATAAATGTTAAATAATAAAAAAAAAAAATTCTAAAAAATGTCTGTATTCATATGTATGTATGTTGTGCATATTTTGTTGTGCATTTTAGACGTGCAGGATGCATTTAGAGCAGTTTAATAGTTGTTTTAGCTAACTGTTTTGGACTTAAGCATGACCCTGAGCTACCTTAATTTTTAGCAAGGATTTGAGACATGAGTGACGTCATCTTTCCATAAACACACACAAGGAATGCCTACTGTTCTTAAGTTAAAATCCATGACGCCTACTCTTCTCAAGTGATCTCTCATCTCCGCCCACTTCACGCCCACTCTCCTCCCATTCCCACCCCTTTCTTCTCAAATGGTCAGCCACCGTCGCAAATGTATTTGCAATGGAGTTTGCATTTGAGTTGCCTTTGAGTGCCGGATCTGCTCTGTTTGAGCAGCTTATCTGGTGTTTTACACTCCTTAACTCCCATTTTCGCGCATGCACAGAGACGACTACCGGATTTTCCGCATACGGATGCTTTTGCGTACCTTGATGAATCGGGCCCAGGGTTACTATCTCACACCCAGATTGGAAGGGACTAGAAATTTCTGTGTTGGCATAGGGACATGAGATGAATACTTAAAACAAGCTCTTTAATATGTTTTAAATAGTGATTTTGCAGATGAAATGTATGTTAAAATATTTTTAGAGGGATTGCTTTACATTTTTGGCATGTAGTTTGAACCGAATCTCCGATCATAGAACACAATGTGTGTGTGTTTAAACATTGAGAATTCTTTGCTGTTTTGAATTAGAATAATTGTTATTTAAATATGTCAACAAAACCTGTGTTATGTAAGCTTTATCAGAATATAATTGCTTGAAAAATAATAGTTGGTTTGCATTAAAAATAGCAACTGCTGTAGTTTTACACAGTGAGATTTGTAAGTGCATCAGTTCTATTTTGTTGAAGTTTCGACATTTTACAAACATGTCACAATTTTGTAGCCAGTGAATACTAGGATTTTTAGTCATAGCAATATGCCAGATAAAGTTGAACATTCCTGAATCCATTGAGGTATTTGAAGCGATTAAAAGACTCCAGCCTTTACCCCGGCATTAGGCATCCGCAATTATATGAAATGTTTTCTATTGTACTGATAACACTATTTTAGGATATTTAAAAGATAATTATTGTACAATTAGATAGGTAGCAAAAGCATTAACTTCATGTTTAAGGTTTATAGCCATAGCAGCTATTCTTGTGGAAAATACACAGGATATTGTGATGCAGCGTGGGTTACATTTGTTTGTCTCTCGTTCTGAATAATGCACAGACTAGACATGTGTCTGTAGCAAGGTTTATACAATGGGAAATTAAAATTAAATTAAATTGCATTAATTCTTCTAACATTACAATACGCAAATGTTAGAATCTCAAACCTCCTACATCATTGCTTTCAGAAACCTCACATGACAATGAAGACAATGAGCATGATTGTATTAAGTAAATGTGTTTTACTGTATGACCAGACATTTCTGAGACTAGAAGAAGTTAGATTAAAGATTCTTTTTCTGATGAAAATGTTTTCTAAAATAAACGCATGATAGCTCACTAGTGACAGTATGTGCAATCACTATACATAATGAGATAATTGAAGTTAAGTCGTTAGGCTTACACTAGTTCAGGTAGCCAAACTTACAGCACTCTTTAGAGCATGTCAGCTAGGTAAAGGAAAACGAGTAAACATTTACACAGGTTTACGTTACGCCGTAGTGCATGATTTTGGAACAATTTGAAAACATAGGGGTTACCTAACACCTATATCACATGCACAAACAGTCAAACAACTGATAGAGGCTATACAGTTGCCAAAAGAGGTTGCAGTCATTAAGTGCCAGGCACATACAAAACAGTCAGATGAAGTCTTACTAGGATACAAACTAGCAGACTCAGCAGCTCGAGAAGCAGCTTTAGGAAAGCAGCCACATACCCAATTGATGATTTTTCATGATATCACAGTTGAGAACTTACGACAATGTCAGGAAAAGGCTACATTGAATGAAATTAATACATGGAAATTGAAACAATGTTATAAAACAAAGGATGAACTTTGGGTAGATATAGAAAATAAACCAATAGCATTAAAAAATGTTGTTGCTAGCTTTGGCAGAAAGTGATCATGGGTTAGTATACATGGGACAGATAACAAGATTAGAATTGTTATATCTTGTTGGAATGCCCAGAAATTACTACAATTGCTAAGTTTATATGTGATATATGTATAATTTGTCTTAAGAACAATGAAGGAAAGATAGTACCTACTAAGGTCAGACAGTTGACTAATGTAACCTTTTCATAGGTTACAAATTAGTTTATTGATTTTATTTAATTAAGAGAAAAGAAAGTTATGAGGGTTACAGTATGTGTTAGTTGGTATTGATATGTGTTGGTGGGTCGAGGCCTAGTTAACTGCCTCAGACATAGTGCTAAGAAGATTTTGCCAGAATGTGTATGTAGATGTAGTTTACCCAGAGAGTGAACTCATTTCACAGAGAAAAAGTGTTTTAAAGAATGTGTAATATGATGGGAATAGATTCAAACCTTTATACACTATATTATTCTCAAGCTTCAGAGAAAGTTGAAATAATAAATGAGTTGAATAATAAAGAATAGCTAAGCTTACTAAAGAAACAGGAATGGCACTTCTATAGTTTATCATAGTATTAGAATTACTTCTAAACCTCTTCTCAATCTCTCTCCATATGAACTATTATTGGACTTCAGCTAAGATGCATTATTAATCCACAGACTGTCTTGAAGCTGCATCATAACTGCTCAATATGTCATACAGTTTTCTGAACAGTTGCAGAAGCTTCAGAAGGCCCAGAAGAACACTTGAACAAAGACATTTAACCAGAAGCAGCTCTTGGGCTTCTGCACACAGAAGATACAACCTAGACACTATGTTATGGTAAGAAATTTCTTACACTCTGGTTCCCTTACAGATCGATGGGATGGTCCTGCTAAAGGCAAGTTCTATTAACGACTGATACTGCTGTAAAGGTTGCAGAGAAAGACACCTGGATCCACAGTTCCCATTGCAAACAGGTCAAAGACCCAAGCTTACAGGAACCAAAGGACTCAGAACTGAACACAGATAAGAGACTGAGATACATTTAAAAGAACTCTTCAATCAAGATGGAAGTGATGATGTATAATCAGTTACATGGTTATCGACTTATGACGCAAAGAACTTTCAACCTTGTTGCCTGTCTTATAGGAACAATGATATTTGTAGCCTCAAAATGTTATTTATATATTTTGGAAAGGAATTGAGAAGAAGGTGGTAGGGTGATAGCCCATCTGATATATTAGATGAGGATGATTTTAATAAGACCATTTCTGCTTCTTTTCTAAACAGGAAAACCAGAGAATTCAGAAATTGTAAAGGATTACCACCAATTCCAAAATGTATTTGTGAGTATTGTGGTACTCCACCAAAAGAAAGGTGTTTAATATGGTGGTCCGATAATAATGAATATTGCTAGAGAGAATATCCAGTTGACCGATTGCATGATATGTTAAGTGAAATGTTAGGAGTTACAAATTGTTGGGTGTGTACTAAAACTCCTTTATTGAGTACAAATATGCCAACGGTATCTTATGAAGAATGACACACATTAGTCCTGATATAAAATGTCAAGAACAAAATTGAGATCTTAGTGATTATGGTCGAATTGCTGAAAGTATATAACTAGACCAAACCTCCGGTTATAGTTTTAGCACCACACATATCTGAATAAATTCCTTTTTTGGTTTAATAAAACAATAAATGAGGTTAAAATGATAACACCTCAGATAAAGGAAAGCATCAGGTATATACATTGCTGCCGTAGAACAACAAGTACTTCAAATTGTAAGAGTTAGCATGAATAAGTGTGATACAGTGGTTACAGTGCTCAAAACATATGTGCCAGAATGTAAAGAACCTTGTACGTTTGATGTAGACAGAGATTTAGACATTACATAAAATGAGAAAGCTAAACTAAAGAAAGAACTTCAAAGAGATGCAACTAAGTTTGAAATATATGCCATTAAATCTCTTACGAGTAAAGCATGTACACAATGCATTATGTATTATTACAATCAACTTTTTAATCATACACTACCATAACCAGACTCAGACGAAGAGAACACGATACCAGATACAAAATGTCGCGTGGGTATGATAATCTCAACCAGTGTTAGAATATTGTGGTTCATCTCTTTTACCAGGAAACATTTATTATATATATATATATATATATATGGAAAATATGCATTTAAATGGTTATTAATTAATTCAAAATTTTGCTGTTTAGAAAGAGTGGTTCCTCAGTTTTTGCAGTGTTTGTACGATGAGTTGAAAGAGATATTATTAATAAAAATATGTTCTACTCATTAATAAGTCAGTGAGACATACAGTGGGTATACATATTGATAATATGTTTACTTATGGAAATTATGAATTTATAACTATTCAATATGAAATTGAACGTTTGTCAGGATTTAATTGATAATGTGACTGAAATTTATTATGATACCTTGCGTTATGTTGGTTTTGAATTACACTTATTTAAAAAAATGAACTTTTACAACTTTGAGTATTATTGGACTATTTAACAGCTCAAACAGGAGGATAAAGATTAATCCTTGAAGGGGGGCATGGCCTGGCAGCCATTGAGTATGGACGCATCTCTGTAGGCTCCTCCACTATAAGGGGAAAATCTAGAGATATCGCCCGCTATTTAGCCCCCTGAAGGGTGATATTTGTTGTATAAGAGGCGGGACACATTGCCCTTACTGTCGGGCATTTGCGTGCCGACCCCTCCGCTGGACTGGGGCGACTGGAAGAAAGGGGCCTACCCATGGACTTTCCCTGACCCAGCTGCAGCACTGCCAGGGACTCCGGCTGCCCGCTTGCCTGCCCTGTCAGCCTGCCGTTATTGAGCCACAGATAACTGGCTCCATCTGTCCTGGGTGCCCGCTGACCTCTGCTTCTGCCTGCGACAGAGGGGACCTCGGCTGGATCCCTGGAGTGTGTCCCCCGCTGGGCCTGGGTGAGTGCTTGGCCTCCCTGGCCCCCCCTCTGACCAGATTTTAATTTGGTAATCTCCCTACCTGCCCTCTGAGCTGTCCGTCGTGGTCCTCATCCTGCAGTGGTTCCACAAGCGCTGGCCACCACAGCTGATCCCATCTCTGGTCTGGCGTGCAGGACAGGCGTAGGGCACCACAGAGAGCCTCTGATCCCCTCCAGCCATTGGACCCAGCTTGACTCTGGGCCCCCGGGCAGACTGCAGCTCACTCGCCTGGAAGTGTGTACTGTGACCTGTTCCTCCGTCTATTGAGCAGTGTACGCACTGAAAGTGTGACTCTGCTGCTAACTTGTGGCGATTTTCTGCTATTACACCTTTAAAAAAAAATAATAAAAAAAATAATAATTTCTCTGAGGTTAAAGTTTCTCTGTGCTTCCAAACAAATTGACTGTCCTTGTGAGATCTTAACTTGAATGACGGTGTGATTAGTCACCTCTACTCCTTGAGTGTCTTCTTGGAGTCCAATTCTACACAAGCTAAACGCTCCCTACTACTACCACTCGTGGTCAGTAGTTTAATAACTGATTCCTACGTTTCAGGCGCTTTGATACATATGTACAACACAACGCCCTCGGCCAATATGTGAATTTTACTATGCTGCCCGACCCTGGGTAGGACCCCTTTCAACTAAGCTGAGAACGGTGTGCAATCCCCCTTCTAGCCCCCCTCCATTAACCTTATTCTGCTATTATTACTTCATACAACTGCCAGACCTGTTCGCTAGACCATGCCATGTCTACCAAGCCAAAGAAAGTGACGACGGGAACATCAGCAAATTTCATTGGATCAAAAGCAAAACCCTCCTCCCCCAAGTTGATCACCAGGGGGCATCGGGTTCTTCGTCTTCTGAAGTTGAGCTTGACCCTCAGATTCAAGTGGTAATGACTAGACTCCTGGAGGGGGTGAAAACAACTTTCTATCAGGAGCTGACAAAAGTGATCAGTGAGTTCAAAACAGAGTTAAACACGTTGGGCAAGAGGACAGATGCCCTGGAATAAAAAACCGACGATATCTGCCGATCCAACTCTGCAACTGATAAGGAACGCTCCCCCCTTCGTGACGAAGTGGAAATTTTGAAAGAAAAGCAAGAGGACTCTGAAAACTGATCCCGCCACAATAATGTCCGTATCAGAAATGTGTCTGAAGAAGTTGGCGCTGCGGATCTTCAAGCCTTTCTCAAGGCCCTCCTCCTTCATCTACCGGATATCTCTGAGGCTGACTGTCTCATGGACCGTGCTCATCCTTCAAGTGGACAACCTCCTCGGGATATCATCGTCCGCCTACATTATTTTCGAACCAGAGAATGCATTCTTATTGCTATCAGGGACCGATCTGTGGTCACATTTCGGGATATGGACATTCAGCTATTCCAGGACCTTGCTCCTTCCATGATACAAAAACAGAGGGATCTTCAGCCAGTCACCAAGATTCTCCGTCAGCACAACTTCCGATATTGCTGGTGCTTCCCTTTCCAGCTTCAAGTATTTGTTGATAACTCCTCTCACTTTGTCAAAACACTGGATCAAGGTCAGAGTCTTCTGGACAAGCTGGGCATCCTTCCCAGACCCAGAGTCCGGCGCTCCCTCAGTCTGAGTGGTCCCGCTCTTCTAGACAACGTCTTCGGGAGGCAGATCCTCCCTGATATCTCTATTCTTGTGCAAATGTCCTTTTTTTTCTCTCTATTGATCTTTCTTTCTAGGTGGACTCTCAACGTCAGTTGGTACTTACTACTCTCTCAAAGTTTCAAGTATTTTGTTTAATATGTTTACCCCCCCTTTTGAACAATAATCCTCTCATTCCTAATGGCACTATTTAATGTTTTATTTATACTGTGTTATCTGAATCTTTGGCATGGAGGGCAAATGTTCCTTCCCCTGTCCTCTCCCCCCTCCCCCCCATTTTTTTTTCTCCCCTTTCTCCCTCCCTACTATTTTACCCTGCCCTCTTCCCCTTAAATTGTTTTAAATGTTTAATGTACACATTGTATTTACTCTGCACACCGCTCTATGGCTAGATTTGGATTTTGTTATGTAACAAACTCTATTTGTGGGTCTCCTAGGGTTCCGGCAGCCAAGGACCACCCCCCCCCCCCCATGCACCCTTAGACATTGTTGACCGTGCTGTGTTTTGGCTTTTGATAATGTCTCTGAATCCTTATAGGATTCCTTTCATTCAGGGTTTTCACCCAATCAGGCTTCTTCTTCCTTTATCTCCTTCTTCCTCCTTCCGTGACTATGATCCACTCTTTTATTTGATCTTTAAGCGTTTGTCTCAACCTCGAACTAACTGGTTAATTTCCCCCTCTAACTTTCTAGTGTTATTTTTGGAAACTGGCTCCCCGCTGCTGCCATGGCATTGAAGATTTTCTCCGTTAATGTGAACGGCCTCAACTCTCCTCATAAACGCACAATACTCTTGGGTGCCTGTAGGAGAGAAAAAGCAGATATTGTATTTCTTTAAGAGACTCACCTTACGGGAGTTCTTAAACAGCTTCAGGGTAAGCAATTTTCCCAGACCTTCTTTGCCTCGGCGGATTGTAAGAAATGGGGTGTTGCTGTTCTGATTCATAGTAAGGTCCCCTTTCTTCATTCCAAGACTTATGCAGATCCAGATGGCCACTTTCTGTTAGTGAACGGCACTCTCCGCTCTGCTTCCGTTACCCTGGTCTCAGTCTATGCCCCAAATCAGAGACAAAAGCCTTTTTTCACAACATTTTTTAATCACATTGAGCGGTTGGTGTGGGCCAATATCATCATGGGTGGTGACTTTAATATTACCCTCGATCCGGCTCTTGACAGGTCTCCCCTTCCTCCTCCTGGCGGAGTACTTCTTCCTCTCCAGAGTCCACCTGCCTGTCCACACTCCTTCTACACCATCGTCTATATGATTCATGGAGACTTTGTAATGCGGATGCTAAGGATTATACTCATTTTTCAGTCCCTCATCAATTATACAAATGCATAGACATGTTACACATTTCGCACTCACACACTTATCGTGTGACGCAGGCAGATATAACCCCCCTCTCCTGGACAGATCATTCGGGCGTATCTCTCACATTAGACCTCCTTAAACCGCCCCCCCCCCAGCGTAGAAGATGGCATTTAGACGATTCGCTTCTGCTTAATAGATTTATTAGTCTAGATATTAAGACCTCCATCACTAACTACTTTTTAGATAATTCAACCCCTGAAGTAACCCCAGGAATTGTGAGGCGCATAAAGCTACCATTCGAGGTCAACTGATTAGTCAATCAGCGGCTGTCAGAAAGAATGCGGCCTCGGAAATATCTTCTTTGGAACTTTGGACTAGCTTCACTTCTTACGCAGCATCAAACTCGCCACGACCCGGCCCTACTTGCCAAGATTGCCTGACTGAAGGGTCAACTAAATACCCTCCTCTCCCGTAGAGCAGCTGTCACCATGCAGAAACTCCAACAGCGTTACTATGATAAAGTGGATAAAGCCGATTCTGTATTAGCTAGAAAACGCTGCAAAAAATAGCCCTGTAACATATCGATAACAAACGTCAGTATCCCTCTGGCGATATAACTTATGACTCAGCGGCGATAGTTAGTGAATTTAGGGAGTTTTATTCTTCCCTCTACAACCTTGATCCTCCCCCCCTCGTAGGGGTCCCCTGACCCTCACTTTGACTGATTACCTTTCATCTACACCCCTCCCTAGAGTTACCCCCACACAGCAATCTTCCCTGAATGCAGACATCACTCTGCCGGAGGTCATGGCGGCGGTTAAGTCACTGCAGTCCTCCTAAGCTCCTGGTCCGGATGGCCTCAACCCCCAGTATTATAAAGTTTGCTAAGGTACTCGGCCCTCACCTGACAAAATTCTTTAACGAGGTGCTTGAGGGGCTTCCTTTGACTCCGCCACTACCAGGGCCACCATAATTGTTATTCCGAAACCGAGAAAAGACCACTCCCTTTGTGCTAGTTGTAGGCCTATTTTGTTACTAAATGTTGACCTAAAATTTTTTGCAAAGATTCTGGCCTCTAGGTTGAACCCACTCCTCCCTGTCCTCATCCACTCTGACCAGGTGGGCTTTATCCCAGGGCGTCAAGCCCCTGATAATACCAGAAGGATTATTGACTTAATTCATACAATAAATAACGATAATCTCCCTTCCCTCATCATGGCGCTCGACGCTGAAAAGGCATTTGACAGTATCTCCTGTTCATTTATGGAGAGTGTGCTTCGAGGAATTGGATTCCCAGATATATTTCTGACAGATATTTTAGCCCTCTACCGATCCCCTTCAGCTACCATTTCTGCTAATGGCCTGACCTCGACGCCTTTTCTGATTATGAATGGCACTCGCCAGGGATGCCCCCTCTCCCCACTTATATTTGCTCTTGTTGTTGAGCCATTGGCCGCTGGGATTTGAGATAACCATGGAATATCGGGCATACAGGTGGGCCCCTCTACTCATAAGATTGTACTTTATGCAATCTATTGTCTATTACTCATCCCAAAATGTTGGTGCCTCCCCTCTTAGTTGAGCGAGACCTATATGGCTATTTTACGGGCTATAACATCAACCCGGACAAGACAAAGGTTATGGATTTTAACGTTCCTGATACAGACAAGGGGCTAGATTTACTAAACTGCGGGTTTGAAAAAGTGGGGATGTTGCCTATAGCAACCAATCAGATTCTAGCTTTCATTTTGTAGAAGGTACTAAATAAATGAAAGCTAGAATCTGATTGGTTGCTATAGGCAACATCCCCACTTTTTCAAACCCGCAGCTTAGTAAATATAGCCCAAGGTGTTTCTAGAGCGCTCCTTTCCTTTCAAATGGGGTCTCCACAAATTTAAATATTTGGGTGTTTTCATCACAAAGCATTACCAATACCTTTTCAAGCCAATTTTCCTCGCCTCCTTGACCAAGTAAAATCAGACCTTACAACTTGGTCTCAGCTCTACATTTCCTGGATTGGTCGCATTAATGCCGTTAAAATGAATATCCTCCCTAGGCTGCTTTATTTCTTTCAGACTCTTCCTATTCGCATATCACCTTATGTCTTTAAATTTCTCCAATTCCACATTTCTAGATTCGTTCGGTCGGGTAGAAGGCCCTGAGTTCGACTTAAGTTTCTTCAGAGATTCCCGCAGGGAGGGGGAGTGGGGATTCCTGACTTCTGAAGATACTATCTCTCCGCCCAACTAGCTCAGTGTGTCTTATGGTCCGGTCTGGGATTGCTCTCTTTATCTTCTCTGCTATGGCTCCCAAGATCTCGTCGCCCCAAACGCTTTTTACTTCATCCAGTAGTATTACATTCTCTGTCCATTTGGGACACATCATCTCAGAAATTTGCTCTGTTGCCTCATCCCTCCCCGGTTATACCGCTATTCAATTTTCCTGATTTTCTTCCAGGAATTCATCCTGGTTCATTTAAGCCGTGGCACGCGCGGGAAGTCATCTATCTTAACCACCTAAACACCTCTGCAACTTTTCCTCAGTTTTCTGAAATCCAACACGTATCCACATTCCCTCAAAGCACTTTTATCAATTTCTGCAACTTCGTCACTTTCATAGCGTTGTCAAAGGCCGCCTCACATCCCGCCCTCTCTCCACCTTTGAAGCCCTCTATTTACGCCAACCCTCAACAAAAGGTCTAATCTCTATGCTTTATTATGAGCTTGCTTCTTCCACTTTGACTCTTAGAGCCCCCCATGAATAAGCTAGGGAGCGGTACCTTGGTAAAGAGCTGTTAGATGAGGAATGGTCTGAGATATATGAGAATGCTGCCTCTAGCTCCATATGTGTTAGAATTAAAGAGAACGTCTATAAGGTGCTATACCGATGGTACTATGTGCATTTGCGTCTTCGTAGAATCCTCCCTGACTCGTCTGATCGGTGCTGGCTGGGGGTGCTCCCATGAGGGCATATTCCTCCATATATGGTGGTTGTGCCCAAATCTGTCAAGCTTCTGGGTTGAGATCAAAGGCTTGATTAATTTAATCCTTCAAGTACATTCCCCTGGAGCCTAAAATCTTTCTCCTCCCTGTGGGAGCTCCCTCGGCATCCCAACATCAGAATAAATTAATCAGGCACATTCTCTCGGCAGCTACGTGTCAAATAGCAGCAGACTGGCATCTTCAATCCCCTCCCTCCATGCAGTACATAATTAATAGAGTCTGGCAGACTAGGACTAGGACTTCTTTCTTCCTTTACAGTGGATCTAGTCACTTCTTACTCTTCTACTCTTTCTCCTCTCACTCTCTCTTTCCTCTATACTCTTCCTCTTCTTTTTTTTTTGTACAAAAATTTTGGGTCACTCATTTTACCTAAATTTAAATGTTCGGTTGACTTGATGATTCACATTTTTTATGCTGGTCGTAGACTCTATGTTATTCTTGACCACTCTTAATAAGTGTATTCACTCTGTCAATTGTATTCTTTTGTTAATGTGACTTTGCAAAAATAAAACTTTAAAAAAAAAAAAGATTAATCCTTGAGACTGAACTTGGAGTCCATTGTTTATTACCTAATCAATGACATTTCCGATCCAGAAGCTGTAATTACATGTTATATACACAACGCCCATAATATGAAGAAAGACTTTGATGACAAATTATAAAGACTTTTAAAATTATTCATCATGGACATGTTTAAATCCAAGCATATGGTTATTTGGACTTGGAAAGTGGCTATCTGACCTAATGATTATTTACATTAAATTTATTGTGATAATAATTGTGGCAATATTGTTTCTGTATTCTTGTTTAAAGTATGGTTTGAGTTGTATACAAATATTGCGAAAGCCAAACCAATCCGAGAACATCAGTGCTAATAGAAATATATACTCCCATTCAATTAATTATAGTCACATGAAAAAGTACTTTTTTATGTGTATATAAAAAGGGTGGGAACTGTCGAAGTAATAATTAACGGTAATAATTAACAAAAACCCTATATAGTTCATTGGTTCATTCTATTGAACTAATTAGTTCAAAAGAATGAACCAATGAACTTGAATTTTATGTTTGTGCTTTTAAGAGAACGGAAAAACACATATTACATAACAAGAGATGGTTTTAGTAAATTTCCATTATTGCACAATTCATGAATAAAACAACAAGTTATATAATTGCCGGATATGGCCAAAGAAATATTGGCTCCAAATAGGGTCAATATGACCCTTCCAAAAAAAGGCCCTCTAAGAACATGTCACTTTAATGATATGAGACTTAGGGCTAGATTTACTAAGCTGCGGGTTTGAAAAAGTGGGGATGTTGCCTATAGCAACCAATCAGATTCTAGCTTTCATTTATTTAGTACCTTTTACAAAATAACTAGAATCTGATTGGTTGCTATAGGCAACATCCCCACTTTTTCAAACCCGCTGCTTAGTAAATCTAGCCCCTAGAGTGCCAGCAGTGATGTAAGCTGGGAAGGTGTGTTTTAAAATAAGGAGTAACATATTCTATAAAATAATTACTTAATCAAATATAGATTGTCAATTGGAATTTGAGACCCTGGGCGTATGTCTGCTTCGTCCAGTATGGCTGTATCTATGTATAATATCTTTTTAATAAACTATAGAAATATTATATTTTGGAAACCTGCTCATCTCATTTATTATTTAAGAAGAAGAAAAGAGAAAATCTTATACAATATATATATATATATATATATATATATCTGGAAACAAAGTGTAAAGGGGGAGGCGCACAATAGTGCAGTATATTTATAATAAAATAGCCCAGGACCAAAATGATCCTGATAGATTCCCTTAACACCAATAAATTAGATCTGTGATCTTATTGTGTTGAATGGGATAAATAGAACACCAGCCACTTGTGCAGTGAATATGCGTACCAGAAGGACGGTCTTTGAATCTCATCAAAAGGGAGAAGATGTCCTGGATATAATGGGTCATATATTCTCCATATTCCAGCAAACCAATAGATGTCTCCTTGTTCAAGCTGTAGACTCTCCTGTGCTTTGGCTGAAGCTTCAGCCAAAGCATATTCACTGCACGAGTGGCTGGTGTTCTATTTATCCCATTCAACACAATAAGATCACAGATCTAATTTATTGGTGTTAAGGGAATCTATCAGGATCATTTTGGTCCTGGGCTATTTTATTATAAATATACTACACTATTGTGCGCCTCCCCCTTTACACTTTGTTTCCAGATTATTCCGTTCCACACCGATTGGTCTAAGGAGGATCGGCTGCTGCCTGCACATGGGAAGTGTTTTATGAAGGACTTTTTGGACATTCCAATTATACATATTGATAATTTTGTAATTGTGCCACTATTTTGTATCTTTTTTTATATATATATATATATATATATATATATATATATATATATATATATATATATTTATATATAAATATATATAATGTATATAAATATTATTATCTTTAATTTATAAGGCGCCACAAAGGGTCCGCAGCGCCGTACATAACATACCAAAAACAGTGAGCCATGACACAACATGATACAGAAAGAACAAAAATGAACAAAAATATATACACAGACACAGGTAACATGGTAATGCAAATCAAATGATTACAGGGACAGTGGGTGAAAGAGATGGTAGAAATCAGCGAGAAGTAGGCCAAAGCTTAAGAAAATAGGGCTAGGGAAGCAGGCCAAGAGGTACAGAGGGTGATGGAATAGTAAAAGGCGCACACAAGGAAAGAGGGCCCTGTTCCTGAGAGCTTACATCCTAAAGTAAAGGGGAGACACAAATAGGATGGTACTAACTTGGGGAGAGAGGAGGAGGACTGATAGACTTGAATAAAGAAGTGAGTCTTAAGGGCATGCTTGAAGCCTTTGAGAGTAGATGCAAACCTGATGGAACGTGGAAGATCGTTCCACAGCTGGGGAGCAGCCCGGGCAAAGTCTTGGAGACGGGAGTGAGAAGAGGTGATCAGTGAGGTGGCGGTCAGAGGCAGAGCAGTGGGGGCGGCTAGGAGTGTAGGTAGAGATGAGATTGGAGATGTAGGGAGGGGAAGATTGATTAAGAGCTTTAAAGGTGAGGGTGAGAAGTTTAAATTGAATTCTGTAGGCCATGGGGAGGCAATGTAGTGACTGTTGGAGGGAGACAGCAGAGATAGAGCGGCGGGAGAGAAAAATGAGGCAGGCAACAGTATTGAGGATAGACTTAAGAGGATCAAGGCGAGAATTAGGTAGGCCACAGAGAAGGAGGTTACAGTAGTCAAGGCGAGAGATTACAAGAGAGTGAATGAGGGTTTTCGTAGCTTCCGTGGGTGAGAAAGGGGCGAATTTTGGATATATTCCGAAGGTGGAAATAGCAGGATTTTGATAGGGACATAATGTGAGGCTTGACGGAAAGGGAGGAATCAAGGATGACCCCAAGGCATCAGACTTGAGGGACAGAAATGAGGGTAGTGTTATTAACAGAAATAGAAAGGGGGGAGGTGGGAGAGTCCTGGAAGGGGGGAAGACGATAAGTTCAGTCTTGGAAATATTGAGTTTAAAGAAGCGTTGGAGACACAAGACAAAAGGGAAGGGAAAGGTCAGGGATGAAAGATAGATCTGGGTATCATCAGCATAGAGGTGGTACTGGAGGCCAAAGAAGTGGATGAGGACACCTAGGGAGGAGGTGTAGAGAGAAAAGCAAGGGGCCAAGAACAGAACCTTGAGGAATGCCAACCGGTAAGGGAAGAGGGGGGGATGTGGAGTCATGTGTAGAGACTGAGAAGGAGCGGTTGGTGAGGTAAGAGGAAAACCAGGAGAGGACAGTGTTACAGAGGCCTATAGAATTGAGAGTTTTCAAAAGGAGTGTGTGGTCAACAGTATTGAAGGCAGCAGAGAGGTCAAGAAGGATAAGAAGGGAGTAATGTCTATTGGATTTAGCGAGGAGGAGATCATTAGTGACCTTATTGAGGGCAGTTTTAGTGGAGTGGAGGGGGAAAAAACCGTATTGGAGAGGGTCAAGGAGTGAGTGAGAAGAGAGAAAGGAGGTGAGACAGTTGTGGACAACCCGTTCAAGGAGTTTGGAGGCAAAAGGAAGAAGCAAAATAGGGCGGTAATTAGAGAGAGAGGCGGTATCAAGGGACGATTTGAGTATGGGGGAGACAAGAGCATGTTTAAATGAGGAGGGGAAGATTCCAGAGGAGAGGGATAGGTTGAGGAGGTGGGCAAGGTGGGAACAGGCTTCAAGAGAGAGGGAGCGGAGGAGATGGAAGGGAATTGGGTCCTGTGGGCAAGTGGATGGGGGTGAGGAAGAGAGTAGGGTATGGACTTCAACTGCAGATACCGGAGTGAAGGAAGAGAAGGAGGGTGAGCTAGCAAGAGAGGAGGGGAGGAAGGAGATAGCAGTCGCAGAAGAGGGTGGGAAGGGGGACAGAGTGGGCAGGGAGGGGGAGAGGGTGGGGTAAGAAGGGACTGCTGGAAGATGTCATGACGTATAGACTCAATCTTGGAGGTGAAGTGGGTAGCAAAGTCAACAGCAGAGAGCGTGGGGGGGAGAGGGGGAGGGGAGAGAAGGAAGTTGAAGGTGGCAAAAAGCCGATGGTGATTGGAGGATTGGGAAGAAATTACAGCTTTAAAGAAGGATTGTCTAGAGAGCAATAGTGCCGAACTGTAAGAGGCATGTATGAATTTGAAGTGGAGGAAGTCAGCATGAGTGCGTGACTTTCTCCAGAGCCGTTCAGCACTGCGAGAGCATTTTTGAAGATAGCGGGTAAGTTTAGAGTGCCACGGTTGCGGCGAATCAAGTGCAGTGGTAAGAGTGCGATTGTAAAAGGAGACAGCCTCATTGGGGCAAGAAAGAATGGTTATGGGGGAGAGAAGCGAGCTAAGGGAGGAGGAGAAAGTGGTGAGAGTAACCTTGGGGGATGGGGACGGTTAGAGAGGAGAGGAGAGATGCTAATAGAGAGGTGATGGTGGTCAGAGAGAGGAAAAGGTGAATTAATGAGGTCAGAAACAGTACAGAGGTGTGAAAAAAAAACAGGTATAGGGAGTGGCCACTGCGCTGGGAGGGAGAGGAGGTCCATTGAGAGAGACCAAGGGAGGAGGAGAGGGAGAGAAGTTTGGAGGCAGCAGGGTCTGAGGGATTATCTATAGGAATATTAAAGTCTCCCAAGATGGGGGAGGGGAGGTCAGAGGAGAGAAAATGAGGGAGCCAGGTGGCAAAGTGATCAAGGAATTGGGAGACTGGACCAGGAAGATGGTAGATAACAGCACCACGGAGGTGGGCTGCGTGGAATAGGCGGAAAGAGTGAAGCTCAAAGCAGGAAAAAGAGAGGGAGGGTTCAGGGGGAAGAAACCAAAAAGAGCAACAGGAGGAGAGAAGTATGCCGACGCCACCACCTTGCCTGTCCCCAGGTCTGGGTGTGTGGGAGAAGGACAAGCCCCTGAAAGAGAGAGCAGCAGGAGAGGTAGTGTCCACAGGTGATAGCCAGGTTTCAGTGATGGCAAGCAGGTTGAAGGATCTAGAGATAAAGAGATCATGGATAGAGGTCAATTTGTTACAAACAGACCTGGCATTCCAGAGGCCACAGGATAGAGGAAGAGAGGGAAGAGGAGAGATGTGGATGAGATTATTAGGGTTGCTCGACTGCAAGGATGAGTATAATATGGGGCGAGGGGCATGACAGGGAGAGAGGGTAGGAATTGGACGAGAAGCAGAAATAAGGGGATTTGTCAGCAGACAGGAGCCGAGGGGCAGGGGAGCAAGAGGTGGGGGAGGAGTGGAGATGGGGCAGATAAGGGCGTTTATGAATGGGAGAGGAAGAAGGTAGGAGTGACGTGAGGGAATAGATTACCTGGGGGGAAAGAGAGGGAGGTGGTAGATAGTGTCAAAGTCAGATAATTGGATATAATTATT
Source organism: Mixophyes fleayi (assembly GCF_038048845.1). Taxonomy (NCBI): domain Eukaryota; kingdom Metazoa; phylum Chordata; class Amphibia; order Anura; family Limnodynastidae; genus Mixophyes; species Mixophyes fleayi. The sequence continues at coordinate 125,753,742 of NC_134406.1, forward strand.
TCAATTAATATCTAACAGCTTGACTGACTTTGTCCGAAACTATGCATATAGCACGCTACGGCGTGGAGGAGGGTATTCAGCCGCAACACGTGGCAACAAGGTTTTACACACATTTACACACACACACGAATATTCACATTTGTAATTAGCTCATATTAAATGTAAATAGACTAGTTTAAACTGGTTCTTGGCGGGAAAACTAAGGTGGCATTCTCTGGAGAAACCAAGCCCACCCCTAGATGGCATCGTTTGAACTGGTCAATGACCTGCATTACACTGGACCTTCCTGAAGCCTGGACCTATGGAAGCAAGCCACATCATCTGTATTGTTTCACTATATTCACTGACTGTATATCAGCAGGAGCTCTGGAATCAGTAGTCAGCCTTCTTGACCACAGCCATTAGACCTGAATGACTGTACACTGGATCCTGAGTGCCTGCGATAAGTAACGGCTGTATTTATTTTATTCTCAATTGTTACTCTGCTACTTTTTGGCTAATAAATCGAATTGTGCTTTGGAACCACATCACTGGAAGTGGACAATCGTTACTGGATAGCAACTAGACGCTCATAACAATTTGGGGGCTCGCAGGGGAATTTACGCTACCGGACGATACGCAAGGCCTACGGATGTTGGTTCCTCAACAAAGGGTGGAAACGAGTCATATACGGGTAAGAACGCAATGTGTTCAAAACCTGTTGTTCATTCTGTGTTGTGAAACCGAATGTCCGTTTTTGCATAATCTAAGGAGCGCTAACTAAATCTAGGGACAAAAAAGAAAACGGTTTCTTTTTATTGTCGTTTTGCATTTTAAATGTATTGCATTGCATAGCGTATGTGTACTTCTGATGCTGTTGCCACATGTTTAAACAGTCGTTTTGATAGTCTATTATATATTTATAGTCTAATAATTTGTTAAAACCTCTGAAAAGATATTACTATTGTTTGGGAAATAAATTTTCTGCGCAGAAAACTAAGATGTTTGTGTTTTGTGAATTGTATGATTTTGAAGTGAAAGTTGATTTACTGTCAAGAAAGACAGGGGTATCGGTTGCTGCCTGACGAGGCAGGTTGGACGGCCGAGGATTGGTATACAGGGCAGGTATATTGGCAGCAAGGGCTCTGTTTGAAAAGAGAACAGTTAAAGAAGCCTTTGAGGAGCACTCCCCAATAGTAATCGCAAAGTTTAGCGATAGTTAGTATCTCTAAGCGGTGCGATCGGACCGCATCGTTGATTGTGCAACTGTGATTGTGACTTGGGCAGATTTGCGGGAGTAATTGCATTGGCAAGGTTGGGTATCCCCCAGTACTACTAGTGTTAATGCGCTCAGCAGATTTGTTGGAGAGACAGGGTATCGAGGAGCTGATACTTCTGTGGTTCACGTTGATATTTCTGTCTTAGGAGGTGAGTGGACGTAACTTGTTTTTTTTTTTTTCTTAAAACAATTTTTATTGAGGTATACAATATCACATATACAATTGAATGCATTATGAAATAAATACACATTTTCACATTTCTCAAACAATTCAATAAATCATTAACATCCCCTATCTCCTCCTCTCAAATGACGTTGCCTGTTTTAAATCGTCCACGGGTAAAATCTTTAGTGGTAGTGTTGTGAAGCGTGGAGAAAAAGTCTGTTTTCACAATGGGTGCTAGGCAAATGCTAGAGATGGTTAATGAGGTGCTGCCTAAGGAAGGACCGATTGGTTCGGCGAGGTTTCTTATGTTCAAGAAATGTGGTGCATACGCAATGGTGTATTGCGGGTAATGGGCCAAGATGACCAAGGATTGTTTGAGACCTTTTCCAAAGATTGGTAGTTTCGATTCAGAAGTATTGAATAATGTAAGAGGTAAAGTATGGTTGATTAAATCAACAATAGTGAGAATTGAACATGATGACTGTTTGAAATTGTGGCCAGTAGAAGGGAACACGTGGCAAAGCAGCGCGTGCAAATATGGAAAGGGAGTGGTCCCACCAGCAGGGGCAGCGGCTGAGATAGGTAAGAGTAGTGGGGTAACCAATAGGAGGGAGAAAATTCAAGGTACTGAAGCAGCAATTCCTGTGATTAATCCTGAATGTAGTGAGTTGGTTGGTACTTATCCTGTCAATACAATAACAGTTCCTAATGGGAAAGCAGACAAGGATGGTATAGTTCCCATAAGAAATGTAGCAATGCATTGTCCTTGGACCAGATCTGAACTACATTCCATTATGACTGATTTCCCAGATCCTAGAAAAGAGTTGGCCAGTTGTCAGAAATTCGTTAAAGACTTAAGAAATGCACAGGAGCCAACTAATAAAGATTGGCGAGTGGTGTTGAGGGCCTGCCTTCCTTCCAATACTGACATACAAAAGTTCATTAAGAATTGTATGTTGGAGGAGGACAGAACCTTAACAGATGAGAGTAACCAAGAAAATATTACAAGGATTGTCTCACAGTTGGCCATCTATTTTTCAGTAGTAGTGAATTGGAGCAAAATTTTCACTATTAAACAAAAGGATAGTGAAACTGCATCGGATTATTTCGCTAGATCTCTGTCAGCAATTACACGATTCACTGGGATATCTGACATAAAAGAGGATCCACATCACAGGGAAGTGGCTGAAACGGTATTAATGGATGGTCTAAGAGAAAATTTAAAGACAAGGGTACAAACCTCATTACCCAATTGGAGAGGCATCTCCGTAGATTCTCTTAGAGAGTCTGCTGTGGAGCACGACAAGAACATTTTTTAGAAAGAAAGAAACACAGAGTGATAGGTTAATGACGGTAAGTATCCAGGCTTTAGAGGGACTGCACACACGACCACAAATTTACAACACACACAGAAAGAGAAATGGGACATTGATGTGTTACAACTTCCATAAAGAGGGACACTTAAGGAGATTCTGTAAAGAGAAAAGATTGGAGACACATAGAGGGGAATCACATAGATACCCACAAAGGAGGAACACACAGGGTTATGAAGATTCAGAACAGCTTCCCGCACAAGTCATAGCAGCAAGTGCTTTGCTCGGTAGTGACAGTCAGCGCTAGGTATCAGGTCATACCTGTAATCTACAGCCAGTTAGGTTAACTGAGAGTCAGAGGGAAGAACCTACCATGATAGTTGACATAGCTGGTATGAATTAACCCTTTCTTGTAGATATAGGGGTGGCCAGGTCAGTGATAACTTCCCCTTTACATCTACACGCCAATCTGTTCCAGCTATGGGGGTAACGGGGAGGGTGTTACATTACCCTTTGACTAAACCTGCAGAAGTTACTATTGGGCCTCTTCAGACCAAGCATTCTTTTCTCTTGACTACAGCGGCTCCTACCAACTTACTAGGAAGGGATTTGTTGTGCAAAATGGGATGTGTCATATACTGTACCCCTGATGGTGTATTCCTATACATACCAGAGAAGGTTGCACATGAGGTACAGGACATTTTGAGCATCTCACAAAGGTTAATGTTACACTTTACCATTATAGAACAAAGTCCATCTCAGGTAAAGGAAATGTTGTTGCATATACTTGGTTCCCTATGGACCAAAGATGGACAGGACACTGGATTGATGGCAAATGTAGCTCCTGCGATTGTAAATCTAAAAAGTGGTAGGATAGCTCCAAAAATTCCACAGTATCCATTGAAACCGGAGGTGGAATTAGGGGTGTATCCTGTTATTGAGAGGCTGTTGCAACAAGGGATCTTAATTCGTGCTTCCAGCAAAGCCAATAGTCTGATTTTACCTGTGAAGAAGAGTGGGGGGAGGGGCTATAGATTAGTCCAGGACCTAAGGGGAATTAATAAAGTTGTTGACAGCCAATTCCCCGTAGTGCCCAATCCAGCCGTCATCCTCATGCAGATTCCACCATCTGCTAGTCACTTTACTGTCCTTGACCTCTGTTCTGCCTTCTCAGTCCCTCTTCACTCTGACTGTCAATACCTTTTTGCATTTTCCTATAGGGGGTGCAATATACATGGACCAGACCTCCCCAGGGGTTCATTGACAACCCAAGTATGTTCTCAAAAGCCTTACATGACTGTTTACAATCCTTCCAACCAAGCAATGGGTCTGTTCTGATTCAATATGTGGATGATTTGTTGTTGTGCTCTGATTCGTTTATGTCATGTTTACATGATAATAAATTCTTGTTACTTCATCTCTCGCAAACAGTTCACAAGGTTGCAAAGGACAAGTTACAGCCATGTCAGACTAAGGTTAAATACTTGGGACACTGTCTCACCCAGGGACTAAGACAAACTAACACTAACTAACACTATACTACAAAATCAGCTCAGATTACAACATATTTGAAGTAAATTGGCTTTCCCACTCTCTCAGATTCTAATATAGACAAGCTATAACAACCCTTCACTGAAAGTGAGTTGAGGGGGGTAATTAAATCTACACCCTGAGGTAAAAGTCCAGGTCCTGATGGTTTCTCTATTTCATATTATAAGACTTTTAAGGATAGATTGATACCCCTGATGGTCTCGGCCTTTAATACGATTTCCAGTGATTCATTTTTCTCCTCACAAAGCCTGGAAGCACATAGAATGGCGATTCCCAAAGAGGGGAAGGATCCCTATCAATGTGCAAGCTATAGACCTATCTCCTTGTTGAACGTAGATGTTAAATTGTATGCAAAACGGATTGCAAATAGACTTAAATCTATGCTTCCAGATCTAATTCATTCAGATCAGGTGGGTTTTGTCCCAGGTCGTGAGGCATGAGACAACACCACCAATATAATAGACTTGATTTATTTGGCATCATGTTCAACATCATCTTCAATGCTTCTATCCAATGATGCAGAAAAGGCTTTTGACCACATGAGTTTGCTTTTTATAAAAGGTCTCCTTGAATATTTAGGTTTAGGCCCGATGGGACTGCATAGAATTTTAGCACTTTATCGACATCCCATGGCTCGAATCAAAATCAATGGAGATCTTTCGGAACCAATAGTGATAAATAATGGTACTAGACAGGGTTGTCCACTGTCTCCACTCATATTTATATTGTGTATGGAGGCACTGGCAAGAGCCATCAGGGCCAATTCAGATATATCTGGTATCCGAGTTGGAGAGAGAGAACATAAACTCGCTTTATTTGCAGACGATCTTTTGCCCATTATTACTAATCCAGTTATCTCTCTACTGAATTTGGTAGGAGAATTTCAAAGGTTTGGCCTATTATCTAACTTTAAAATTAACTATAGCAAGTCAGTGGCTTTAAACATTAAGACCCCAGCCGCTATAGTGGAAGGCTTAAAAAGTGCCTTTCCTTTTATTTGGCATCCCTCTCAACTAAAATATTTAGGTGTTTTACTTTCTGGTGATCTTACACGTTTGTATGACCTCAACTTTAAACGACTTCTGGGGATTCTCCGGACTAATTTAAGAGAGTGGCAAAATAAGAATTTCTCCTGGATAGGTAAGATTAACATCATTAAAATGAATGTTTTACCCCAAATTTTATATTTCATACAAACGTTACCTATTTTTATACCCGACTCATGGTTTCAGGACGTCCAGCGTCTGGTGCGGAACTTTGTGTGGAGTGGAAGGCGACCTAGATTCAAACAGAATATATTATTTAGACGGAAACATTTGGGGGGGTCTCCAGCTTCCTCACATTCCCTCGTACTATGACGCAGCGATCTTAACCAGAATATTAGAAATGTCAATCCAAACAGTTAAAAAACAATGGGTAGAGATTGAATCATTATTTCTTAAATCCCCTAGTACTACTTTAATTTGGCTCGCTAAATTACCTAATACATCACATCCTACTATAGGACCTACCATTGCAAAATGGTCCAAACTCAGAGCTCTTACTCACATCTCTTCATTAATATCCCCATTAACTCCATTGTTTAATAATCCAATGTTCCCTCCAGAAACCACTCCATTGACATTTAATCTGTGGTTGCGGGCTGGAATTCATTGTGTCGGCCAGTTGGTGGGAATTACTGGGGTCCTTTCTTTTACAGAGATACAATCTAAATGGGAATTACCCGATACAGAGGTTTGGCAATACCTCCAGCTTAAACACTTCCTTACGATGAGTCTCCCAAATTTTTTTTATCAGAAATGTAACGGTTTTTGAGTCCCTCTGCAGTAGATCACATTATCCTCCACATTCTCTATCAACTATCTATAAGCTTCTAGTGGAATATCTCTTTAAGTCTCCCCTGAAATCTACTTTAGAATGGAAAAAGGATTTAGGAATAGAATTACAGCAGGCTAATTGGTCTAAAATGTTTCAAACAATCCATGCTTGTTCACCTAATATCTGAATATTAGAGACTCACTTTAAGGTTCTAACAAGGTGGTATAGATGCCCGACATATCTTGCGAAAATTTTTAACGGACAATCTAATGCCTACTGGAGATGCACACAGGAACCAGGTTCACTACTACACATCTGGTGGGATTGTCCTATATTACAACCTTTTTGGTCAGAGGTTATAGACATTACAAGGAAGTTACTTGCCCAAAATATCCCGATACCCCAGTATTCTGGCTTCTCAATAAAATAGATATGCCTATATCTTGCTTAAAAAATCCTTGTAAAAATTTGTGATATTGGCTGCTAAGGCAGTTCTACCTGTAAGATGGAAAACAACTACACCACCAAATATCTGGGACTGGATTAACAGATTAGAATATTATAGGTCAATGGAGGAACTACATCTCTCAACTACCGATTCTTTTGAAACATATTATATTATTTGGGGCCCTTGGTTGAATTTTATTGATTCTCCAGAATTCGTAGATTTAGACATACCCACCTGAGATATAGATAGATATATATATATATATAGATAGATAGAGATATAATAGACCCATATGGTTGTTAAATTAGGTTATTCTTCAATATTGTTTTATATAACATTTAGATATATTTTAATCAATTAACTGAGACCTTAATGGATATATTGTTATAAGGATTTTCTTTATACTATCCTCCCACCCTTTCCTTATGTTTTTACCCCTTCCCCACCCCAATGCTTGTCTTTTTGTTTTATGTACTAGGTTATCAATAGCTTTCCTTATGAGATTAGATATGTTTATTTAAAAATGTTTATTCTTTATGATACATTTATTCTTCTTTGACATAATGTCATGAGATTGCATTTTCTTTATCATTTACCAATCAGAACAAACACTGTTGAAAAAGTTTGTATAACCTTTTTATGTTTTTAAATTTAAATAAAAACTTATTTTGAGGGGCGTGGCCTGTCAGCCATACTGGAAAGACGGATATTTCTAGATCTCTGCCTCGCACGAGCAAATATCCCCTAACATCATTCCTCCAGGCCTTCTAAACAACTTTAGCCTGCACCTGAAATCGGGGTCACCTTTCCCTAACCATTTGGAGACCTGAATTGCATCGGTGGCTGCTATATATCCCCACCTAGGTGCTTCTGTGTGGATCCACGGGCGCACGCCCTGTCTGGCCATTGCTGCGGACAGTCAGCACCCCCCTGGACTTTTGCCTACCTCCCGTAGACACCTGCTCCCCCAGCCGACATTCAAACTAACCTGTTGGTAGTCTTGTGCCGCAGATCTTCGGTTAGCGGCGAACCGGAAGTCCCCGATCCGCCATCACCTACACTTCCGGTATCGGCCGGCCGGCTCGCGATACCTGGATCTTCCCCCCGGGAGACTACTGGGGACAAAAACGGAGACTCACCTGCACGGAGGATTCGTGGAGCTGCGGGATATTGTCGAATACCAGGGGTGTGCTGGCGCTCTGTCCAGACCTCCTGTCTTCTCCTGCCTGGTGCCGGAGCCCATGTGTTGCATCTGCTGACACTCTGCAGATGTCCTTCTTGGCTGGCCGCTGGTGATCCTGCATATGAGGTTCCCATCTGTTTGATGTCTGGTCCCTGGCTTCTGGCATTATTCCGGTCCCGGTGAGTGAGGTTGGAGAGGTGCAGTCTATTATATAGCCCTCGGCTGGGGTGCTCTCAGAGGCTGAGATCTGCTGAGTTTGTGACTGTCCTCTTTGCTGTTGTCTTGGGCTGTGCTCTGCCCTGACAGCTCGAGAGGTCATGTAGAGCCTGAAGATCAGGTATCCAGCAGAGGCTCTATACTGAATATATCTTCCAGTTTGCAAGTTGAAAGTGAATCACTGCTGCCACCCTCTGGCGATTTTTGCTACTACAATTTAAAAATCTTTCCTTGAGTTTAAAGTCTCTGTATACCCCCAAACACATTGACTGTTCTTGTGAGATCTAACTCTGACTGACGGTGCCCCGATTCGTCTGCATAAAATAGCACCCTCGCCTGGTATGTAATCTCTACCATGTTGCCCAACCCTGGGTAAGACCCCTCTCAACTGAGCCGAGAACGGTGTGCATCCTCCCCCCCAACCTCCTTCCTCCTCTCCCCACCTGCTCTAACTACCTTATCCAACTGCCAGACCAACTAGCTTGATCACACCATGGCGGCCAAACCAAAGAAAGTGACTGCAGGATCTTCAGCTAATTTCTTTGGATCAAAAGGGAAGCCCTCCTCTCCACAAGCTGATCGCCAGGGGACATCAGGTTCTTCTTCGGCTGAAGTTGAGCTTGACCCTCAAATTCAAGCGGTGATGTCCAGCCTCTTAGAGGGGGTGAAAACAGCTTTCTATCAAGAGCTATCAAAAGTGGTCAACGAGTTCAAAACAGAGTTGAATGCCCTGGGTAACAGGACAGACGCCCTGGAATCCAAAACCGACGACATCTGTCGATCTAACTCTGTAACTGATAAGGAACTTTCCCGCCTCCGTGAGGAGGTGGAAATTTTGAAAGAAAAGCAAGAGGACTCCGAAAACAGATCCCGCCGTAATAATATCCGAATTAGAAATGTGTCCGAAGAAATAGGTAACGCAGATCTCCATGCTTTCCTCAAGGACCTCTTTTTCCATCTTCTACCGGACATCTCTGAGACTGATTGTCTTATGGATCGGGCTCATCGTGCCCTGAGAGCTAAACCTCCAAATGGTCAACCTCCACGAGACATCATCGTTCGCCTGCATTATTTCCGGACCAGAGACCGCATTCTTACCGCTACCAGAGATCGCTCTGTGATTACATTCCGGGACATGGACATTCAACTATTCCAGGACCTAGCTCCTTCCACAATACAAAAACGGAGAGACCTTCAGCCTGTCACCAGGATTCTTCGACAGCACAACATCCGTTACCGATGGTGCTTTCCGTTCCAGCTCCAAGTTTTTGCTGACAACTCCTCCCACTTTGTCAAATCGCTGGATCAGGGCCAGAGTCTCTTGGACAAGTTGGGCATCCTTCCTGATTCGGCAGTCCTTCAGGCTACTTCTTCCCAGATCCAGCGCCCGGTGCTCCCTCAGCCTGATTGGTCCCGCTCTTCAAGACGTCGCCCGCGGGAGGCAGAGCCACCCTGATTCGGATTAATCTACACGTATGGCTCCTCTTATGTCCGTTCTTGCCTTTTCTCTGCTTTAATTTTTCCTTTTAGGTGGACTCTCAATGTCAGCTGATATTTGTTGCCCTCCTATAGTTTCAAATACTTTGTATAATACAGGGTCTTTTGTCTATCTTGTTTTTTTTTTTTTTCTCTCTCTGTTTGATTAGCGATCTTATTTTGGTCGTTGGAAGAGAGAGTAAATGCCCTTTTCCTAGACCCTCCCCCTTCACCTCCCTAATATCCCCTAACGCCCTTCCCTCCCCCCCCCCCCTCCCTTAATATCATAAATGTTATATATACACGTTGTATTTACTTTGCACACCATTCTACGGCTAGATTTTGAACATATATTTATATTTTCTACTGTTATTTTTATCATATTTTTATTCACTATATTTGATTTGTGGGTCTCCTGGGGTCTGAGCGGCTTCTACCGCCGTGTGAATTTAAGGTTCACCCCCCCATGCACCCTTTGACATTGTTATTTTTACTGTACTCTGGTACTGGATAATGCCTTTGAATCCGTACAGGATTCCTTTCTTTCAGGGTTTTCGCCCAATTGGGCTTCTTATCTTTCTATCTCCTTCCTCTTTCCTCTGTGACTTTGATCCACTCTCTTACTGGCTCTCTAAGCTTGTGTCCATCCTACAAACTAACTGGTTTTGTTCCCCACCTAATTGTCTAGAGATATTTTTGGAGGTTGTCTCCCCGCTTCTGCCATGGCTTTGAAGATTTTCTCTGTTAACGTGAACGGCCTCAACTCTCCTCGTAAGCGTACGATACTCCTGGGTGCCTGCAGGAGAGAAAAAGCAGATATCGTATTTCTTCAGGAGACTCACCTTACGGGAGCCCACACTCAGCTTCAGGGTAAGCAATTTTCCCAGACCTTCTTTGCCTCAGCGGATTGCAAGAAACGGGGCGTTGCTGTCTTAATCCATAGTAAGGTTCCCTTTCTTCATTCCAAAACCCATGCAGACCCAGAAGGCCGCTTTCTGATGGTGATCGGCACTCTCCGTTCCGCTCCCGTTACACTGATTTCGGTCTACGCCCCGAATCAGAAGCAAAAGCCTTTCTTCACCAGACTTTTTAAGCAGGTCGAGCGGCTGGCGCAGGGCCATGTTATTATAGGCGGTGACTTCAACGTCACCCTGGATCCGGCACTCGATAGGTCTCCCTCCTCCTCCTCCCGGCGGGTCATCTCCCCCTCTCCTGAATCTTCTAGCCTATCCACACTCCTTACACACCATTGTTTACATGATTCGTGGAGATTATGTAACGCGGATGCTAAGGATTATACCCATTTCTCTGCCCCGCATCAACTTTACACGCGCATTGATATGCTACACATTTCACAATCACTCGCTCATCATGTGGTACGGGCAGACATTACCCCCCTCCCCTGGACAGATCATTCGGGCGTATCCATTGTATTAGATCTTCTCAAGCCGCCCCCCCAGCGCAGTAGATGGCGTCTAGACGACTCCCTTTTACTAAACAGGTCTATTTGTCTAGAGATTATGACCTCCATTACCAATTATTTCTTAGAGAATTCAACCCCTGACATAACCCCAGGAATTGTTTGGGAGGCGCACAAGGCTACCATACGAGGCCAATTGATTAGTCAATCATCGGCAGCTAGGAAAAAGGCAGCTGAAGAAATAGCATCTTTGGAACTTAGGTTAGCCTCACTCCTTTCGCAACATCAGTCACACCACGATCCGGCCTTACTCCCGAAGATTGCCTCACTGAAGGGTCAACTAAATACCATCCTTTCCCGTAGAGCAGCTGTTATCATGCAGAAACTTCAACAGCGTTACTACGATAAAGCGGATAAAGCTGATTCTGTACTTGCCAGAAAGCTCCGGAAAAAACTTGCCCTACAGCACATTGATAAAATACGTCAGACTCCCTCTGGAAATGTAACATATGACCCAGCAGGGATAGTCAGGGAATTCAGGGATTTCTACTCCTTCCTTTACAATCTTGATGCTCCCCCCCCTCGTCTGGATCCCCTGACCCCTTCTTTATCTGACTATCTTTTATCAACGCCCCTTCCTAGAATTACCGCCACACAGCAATCCCATCTAAACGCAGACATTACTTTGCTGGAGGTTTTAGCGGCGATCAAGTCCTTGAAGTCCTCCTCAGCTCCTGGCCCGGACGGCCTTACCCCCCAGTACTATAAAAAGTTTGCCGAGGTTCTTGGCCCACACTTGACAAAATTTTTCAACGAGGTACTGGAGGGAGCCTCCTTTGACCCTGCCACTACTAGGGCAAATATAATCGTCATTCCTAAACCGGGGAAAGATCACTCCCTCTGTGCTAGTTACAGGCCCATCTCGTTGCTGAACGTGGACCTGAAAATATTTGCAAAGATTCTAGCCTCTAGGTTGAACCCACTGCTTCCAGCCCTTGTCCACCCTGACCAGGTGGGCTTTATCCCAGGGCGTCAAGCCCCTGATAACACCAGAAGGATTATTGACTTAATTCATACAATAAACAACGATGGTCTCCCTTCCCTCATTATGGCGCTTGATGCCGAAAAAGCGTTTGACCGTATCTCCTGGTCGTTCATGGAGGGAGTGCTTCAAGCGATGGGTTTTAAAGATAGATTTTTGACAGGTATTTTAGCCCTCTATAGGTCCCCGTCTGCTACTGTGTCTGCTAATGGCCTGACCTCGACACCCTTTCAGATCACGAATGGCACCCGCCAGGGATGCCCCCTCTCCCCACTCATATTCGCTCTTGTTATTGAGCCTCTGGCAGCTAGAATCCGACATAATCGCGAAATATCAGGCATTCAGGTGGGCCCCTCTCTACATAAGATCGCTCTGTATGCGGACGATGTCCTACTGTCTATTACTAACCCCAACACGTCGGTGCCCCCTCTCCTAGATGAACTTGACCTCTATGGCTATTTTTCGGGCTATAAAATTAACCCAGATAAGACAGAGGTCTTGGACTTTAACATACCGGCTACAGACAAGCTGCTGTTGAATCGCTCCTTCCCTTTTCAATGGGGTCGCCACAAAATTAAATATTTGGGTGTTTTCATCACTAAGCACTATCGACTGCTTTTTCAGGCTAACTTTCCTCACCTACTCGACCAAGTAAAAACAGACCTTACCTCGTGGTCTCAACTCTATATTTCCTGGATTGGCCGTATTAACACCGTCAAAATGAATATCCTCCCAAGACTACTGTACTTTTTCCAGACCCTTCCCATCCGCATCCCACCTTATGTTTTTAAATTCTTACAATTTCACGTCTCTAGATTTGTCTGGTCGGGTAGACGGCCCCGAGTCCGACTTAAGGTACTACAGAGGTCCCCGCGGGGAGGAGGACTGGGGATTCCTGACTTCCGAAGATATTATCTCTCTGCCCAGCTTGCTCAATGTGTTTTGTGGTCTGGTCCGACGGAAGCCAGAATTTGGTCCAAAATCGAGGCTGAGGGTCTGGGACTGCTCTCTGTATCTTCTCTCCTATGGCTTCCTAGAGCTCGTCGCCCTAAACGACTGTTACTCCATCCAATAATCGCACATTCTCTATCCATTTGGGATTCGTCATCCCAGAAATTTGCCCTGTCTCCCCATCCCTCCCCGGTTATTCCGCTATATAACTCTCCGGAATTTCCCCCAGGTCTTCATTACAGTGCATTTCAGCCATGGTATTCGCGGGGAGTCACCTACCTTAATCATTTATCCACATCGGCAACGTTTCCTCAGTTTTCTGATATCCAATCACGTATCCTTATTCCCTCAAAACACTTCTACCAGTTCTTGCAACTCCGCCACTTTTACAATGTTGTTAAAGACCGTCTCCTTTCCCGACCCCTCTCCACATTTGAAGCCCTCTGTCTACGCCAATCCTCAACCAAAGGACTAATTTCAACCCTCTACTTCGAACTTGCTCCTTCCTCTTCAACCTCTAGGGCCTCTCACGAACTGGCTTGGGAACGGGACCTTGGTGAGGAGCTCTCGGAGGAGGAATGGTCTGACATTTACGATAATACCGCTACTAGCTCCATCTGCGTTAGAATCAAGGAGAACGCCTACAAAGTGCTATACCGATGGTACTATGTCCCTTCGCACCTATGCAGAATCCTCCACGACTCTTCTGATCGGTGCTGGCGAGGGTGCTCTCAAGAAGGCACATTCCTCCACATATGGTGGTCGTGCCCAAAGTTATCAGGCTTCTGGGTTGAGATTAGAGACCTGGTTAGTGCAATCCTCCAGGTGGACATCCCCCTGGAACCCAAATTCTTTCTTCTTTCTTTGGGGGCTCCCTCGGCATCCCGACATCAAAACAAATTGATGAGGCACATTGTTTCGGCAGCTACCTGCCAGATAGCAGCAGACTGGCGTATGCAATCCCCTCCCTCTATGCAGTCTATAATCAATAGAGTCTGGCAGATTCAACGGATGGAGTATATGACCAGCATTATTCGGAACACTTCGAGAGCTTTCATCAAGGTTTGGGACCCATGGTTAGCCTTCTTTCAGGCATGCCCACCCTTTACATAACCCAGCCCTAACACCTCACTTCTGTCTTGGACTCATTTCTTCTTATGGATCTAGTCACCTCTCACTTTTCCTCTTTCTCTTCTCTCTCTTCTTTCTTTCGCTACACCTTCTCTTTCTCTCTCTCCTCTCTTATTAAAAACCTTGGGTCATTCACTACCATTACATTTAGAGGTTCGTTTGACTAAGTGATTTGCTTGTTTTATGCTGATCATTGATTTGTTTTTCTTGTTTTTTTCTCTATTTCTGTTATCAGTATTCTTTTTGTCATCCGTCTTTTATTGTTATACTGACCTTGCAAAATAAAACTTTAAAAAAAAAAAAAAAAAAAAACAAAAAACTTATTTTGAAAAAAAAATTATATATATTTTATACACACACACACACACCTCTTATCTCCCTCTCTCACTCATATGTATATATGTGTGTAGGTGTGTGTTGATACAAGAGAGCCAGCGGGAAGTAGGGAGGTGAAAATCCGGAGTCAGAGGTTGCAACCAAAATCTCTGAATAATTGGGGGGCAGTTTGAATGGTAGGCAGAGAGGGTGCAGATGCCAGGTCCACCACACCTTCAGCAATATAGTGTTAGTCAAGTTGTTAAGAGGAGACTTCCAGCGATACCCAAAGGAAAGAGAGGCACTGGAAGAGACAGGTTGCCAAGTGAGAATAGCCCCACTCCTAGTAAGGTAGCCAGAGTAAAAGGAGAGATCAATGGCAAAAAGATTTCCACTAAAGAACTCATAGCCAGCAGAGGGCTACATGTTTGCTCTGGATTTGGGAAGTGTCTTGCCTGCAGCCCACCGCCTTTCAGAGACCGAACGAGTAGCAAGCAGGTAGATGTAAGATTGTATCAGTGTGCAATAACAGAAGAATAACTGAAGCACTCATTGGGGAGAAACTGGGATCTATCATGCTGTGTGCACTACCTCTCAATGATTTCTGCTCCCCACATTCAACAATGTGACAGGTGGACACAGACTCTCATTCTGGTTGCTCCTCTCTCTCGCTGATGGCCAAGTACAACACTGGATCTCCACAAAACAATAGTAAAAACCAAACAATCACTTAGGCGTATATATATAATATATAATAATGTCACCCCCCCCCCCCTCTTGCACACCAACTTTTATCCTATGTCAACCCATGCACATCAGCTTTTCTCTTACATGAAAACTCCTGTGCACAGGTATTTCTCACACGTCATTCCCTGCATTCCAGCTTTTCTCTCATATATCAAACCCTGGCCAAATTGTCAGTGGACATAGTCAAATCAACAGGAGACAGGCCACTGGACTAAAACCAGATGTGGGTGTAACCAGCTCACAAGAGTTTTAGCTTTCAATTTATCTTCCAATCACATCCCACACTGGCAACGTTGTACTCACCACTTCTAGGTGCATGTGCCTTCCTCCTAAAGCACACAAGCATGAAGAGGGACATTCCTCCCTGCATTCAGGACAAAGTCGAATGTGCAAGACAATCTGACCACAATCAGAACAGTTGGCAGACAGTCCCTCTTCTACTTCTGTTCTTGTGGTTTTCAATACCTGCTGGTGTCTTAAGCTCATTTTCTGCTTGGCCGAGTACTGAATATTGGGACCCTGTTGGGGAAAGGGATAGGTACTATTCACGTCCTGAAAAGCTGAGAAACTAAAAAACACTCTACCCCTGTCACGGATCAGAGTAGAAATACAGCTGAGGAGTCATGGATAGGTGAAAAACAAACAATATTTATTGCTGGGGAACAGTTGATGACATAATATCTTGCAGAGTTTACCAGATATACAGCTGAAGCAGGTAAATAGGAGGTGAGCAAATATTCCAGGCAGCATGCACAGGGAAATGCACGGATAAGTCCCAGGTACAAATAAGGAACAGGTCAGCAAATAGTATGCTGAGATAGATCCCAATGCAGCATACAATCACAGGAGCAAGGCAGGAGAAAGAATCACAAGGTGAAACCACAGGATATGACATCAGGATGATAACAATAACCAGCCATGTGTGCTGGGAGTGACAGGTATATAAAGGGTAAACCACACCCAGATGCATGGGATAATTGGTGAACATGAAGGTTAACCTAATGCACACAATACAGCACAATAGCAGCACCTCTGGTGAATGGAGGTACTGCCAATACAAATATAATAATAATAATGACAAAAAGGCAGGAGCTGCCATGCAAAGCAGCATGTAATGCATAAGCTGTAGGCAGATCGTGACAGTACCCCCTCCCTTAAGGGCGGATTCCAGATGCCCGATTACCAAAAATGTCTAAATTCGTCTGAGTCATAGTCCACAATAGGGGGCCTGGCAGAAAAGTCCTCGTCCATGGGCGGAAAGGCAAAGGAGACTATGCCAGATGGAAGCTGAAGCACTGCAGAACCTCCTTTCTTTTTACGCCCTCCCCTTTTACGAGACTTCCTCGGGATTGAGACCTGAGCCAATTGGGAAGAGCACAATGGTATCTCTTGGCCAGGAGAGATAGGTTGTATTGCTGACAATGCAGAGGCCCCGCAAGATGGCATAGCGGGAGGAGTTACAAACTTGCTGATTACTGCCTCAGAAAAGGATTGCAAGTCCGATAAGATGGGATGATCGGTCTCAATAAATGGGTTTGCCCATTCCAAAGCCTCTCCCCTAAAATGGGATATTAGGAATAGTACCTGTCTCTTAGGGCTACTAACAAGGTTTGGTACGGAGGGGATCTGTGAGGCAAAAAATCTCAGAAGGGCATTAAATTGGGAAGGATGCCCCTCAAAGAAAGGTGATGGTTCAGAGTTGGCACACTCGGTAGCAGATGGTTCGGACTTGGCAGCAGGCCCGGTCTGGACGGCAGGCTTGGCAGCAGGCCCGGACTGGGCGGCAGGCTTGGCAGCAGGCCCGGACTGGGCGGCAGGCTTGGCAGCAGGCCCGGACTGGGCGGCAGGCTTGGTAGCAGGCTTGGCAGCATACCCGGACTGGGCGGCAGACTTGGCAGGGACAGCACTTTGAGAAGCCTGAGGGCAGACAGCGCTTTGAGAAGCCTGAGGGCAGACAGCGCTTTGAGAAGCCTGAGGGCAGACAGCACCAAGTGGTAACTCGGGCTGGACCGCATGGACTGGCAACTCGGGCTGGACCGCATGGACTGGCAACTCGGGCTGGACCGCATGGACTGGCAACTCGGGCTGGACCGCATGGACTGGCAACTCGAGTGGCGTGGAGGGGCAGCGCCCCCTCTGGAGCAGACTGCAAGGGCAGCGCCCCCTCTGGAGAAGACTGGAAGGGCAGCGCCCCCTCTGAAGCAGGCTGAAGCTCAGGAACAGAGACAGCGGCTGAAGACTCGGAACCGGACACAGTGGCAGGAGACTCAGGACCGGACACAGTGGCAGGAGACTCAGGACCGGACACAGTGGCAGGAGACTCAGGACCGGACACAGTGGCAGGAGACTCAGGACCGGACACAGTGGCAGCAGGCTCCAAGCTGGAGGCAGATGATGTGACCTCAGAGCTGGAGGCAGATGATGTGACCTCAGAGCTGGAGGCAGATGATGTGACCTCAGAGCTGGAGGCAGATGATGTGACCTCAGAGCTGGAGGCAGATGATGTGACCTCAGAGCTGGAGGCAGATGATGTGACCTCAGAGCTGGAGGCAGATGATGTGACCTCAGAGCTGGAGGCAGATGATGTGACCTCAGAGCTGGAGGCAGATGATGTGACCTCAGAGCTGGAGGCAGATGATGGGACCTCAGAGCTGGAGGCAGAGGCTGGGACCTCGACACAGGAGACAGAGGCTGGGACCTCGACACAGGAGACAGAGGCTGGGACCTCGACACAGGAGACAGAGGCTGGGACCTCGACACAGGAGACAGAGGCTGGGACCTCGACACAGGAGACAGAGGCTGGGACCTCGACACAGGAGACAGAGGCTGGGACCTCGACACAGGAGACAGAGGCTGGGACCTCGACACAGGAGACAGAGGCTGGCGCCTCAGGATAGGCGGCTGGAGCTGGCGCCTCAGGACAGGCGGCTGGAGCTGGCGCCTCAGGACAGGCGGCTGGAGCTGGCGCCTCAGGACAGGCGGCTGGAGCTGGCGCCTCAGGACAGGCGGCTGGAGCTGGCGCCTCAGGACAGGCGGCTGGAGCTGGCGCCTCAGGACAGGCGGCTGGAGCTGGCGCCTCAGGACAGGCGGCTGGAGCTGGCAGATTGGGTCTCTTCCCAGAGAATAGAAATGGTGGAGCATAACCAATTTTGGAATACAGAGGGAAAGCAACAAGGCAACAGAAAGATCAGTAGGCCGACGTGGTCTATGGATAGGACAGTCCTGCAAGAAATGTGCATTGCTGGCACAGTAGAGACACAACTTGTATGTTATCCTGCGCCGCCGTTCCTTTTCGGTCAGATGGGGGCGTGGACCACCTGTGTACTGGGAATTTGTTACCCCATAGTTCATAGAAAACAGCAACTTTGTAGAAGCACTTTTAAGAGGTGCTGTTTGCACAGGTTCATCAGCAGAGAAGGTGGATTGAGACAGCTCAGCAGCTTCTGAATTAGGAGAGACAGAATCTGACAGTCTCCTGAGTGGGTCCAAAAGTAAGGTAGAAAATTTAGCCAGCTGGGAACGTAGCAAGATAATGTCCATCTGTAAAGTTTGTAGCAGTGGCAATTCCATGATTGGCGAAACAGACATGTTGCAAAAAACAAATGAAAACTTGATTGCAGAAAAATGTCCCAGAAAAAAACAGAACTTTCACCTGACTCCAAAGCTGTTTTGTGGGCTGGTTATACTGTCACGGATCAGAGTAGAAATACAGCTGAGGAGTCATGGATAGGTGAAAAACAAACAATGTTTATTGCTGGGGAACAGTTGATGACATAATATCTTGCAGAGTTTACCAGATATACAGCTGATGCAGGTAAATAGGAGGTGAGGAAATATTCCAGGCAGCATGCATAGGGAAATGCACGGATAAGTCCCAGGTACAAATAAGGAACAGGTCAGCAGATAGTATGCTGAGATAGATCCCAATGCAGCATACAATCACAGGAGCAAGGCAGGAGAAAGAATCACAAGGTGAAACCACAGGATATGACATCAGGATGACAACAATAACCAGCCATGTGTGCTGGGAGTGACAGGTATATAAAGGGAAAACCACACCCAGGTGCATGGGATAATTGGTGAACATGAAGGTTAACCCCTAATGCACACAATAAGGCACAATAGCAGCACCTCTGGTGAATGGAGGTACTGCCAATACAAATATAATAATAATAATGACAAAAAGGCAGGAGCTGCCATGCAAAGCAGCATGTAATGCATAAGCTGTAGGCAGATCGTGACAACCCCCCCAACCAGCTACAACATTAAACCAATAGCATTCACTTTTAACAAATAGGCCTATTTCTCCTAACCACCCTCAGCAGTGCATTACAGCACTACCCCCCAGTCCCTCCACATTCCAGCACTGCCCGCCAGTTCCTCCACATTACAGCACTACCCGCCAGTCCCTCAACATTACAGCACTACCCCCCCAATCCCTCCACATCACAGCAACACCCCCAATCCCTCCACATTACAGCAACACCCCCAATCCCTCCACATTACAGCAACACCCCCCAGTCCCTCCACATTACAGCAACACCCCCCAGTCCCTCCACATTACAGCAACACCCTCCAGTCCCTCCACATTACAGCTATACCCCCAAATCCCTCCACATTACAGCGATACCCGCCAGTCCCTCCACATTACAGCGATAGCCCCCCAGTCTATCTACATTAAGCACTACCCCCCAGTCTATCTACCTCCACATTACAGCGATACCTGCCAGTCCCTCCACATTACAGCGATACCCCCCAGTCCCTCCACATTACAGCGATACCCCCTAGTCTATCTACGTTACAGCACTACCCTCCAGTCCCTTCAGATTACAGCACTACCCCCCAGTCCCTCCACATTACAGCACTACCCCCCAGTCCCTCCACATTACAGCGATACCCCCCAGTCCCTCCACATTACAGCACTACCCCCCAGTCCCTCCACATTACAGCACTACCCCCCAGTCCTTCCACATTACAGCACTACCCCCCAATCCCTCCAGATTACAGCGATACCCCCCAGTCCCTCCACATTACAGCGATACCCCCCAGTCACTCCACATTACAGCGATACTGTTATGGACTGGAATAATATCAGGCCAAGTGGGCGGTTCCCACGAAGGCCTGGGCACGTGACTAGCTGAGTCAGGATCATATGATGCTTAGAGAATAAGAACACAAGGCAATGGTTCTGCTTAATATGTACTTCAATGAATATGAGCATAGTACATGTCAACACATAGCAACAATGCAGCAAATAGTAATGAGATGTAGAGATAAGCAGAGTATCATATATAACATTACAATGTTTAAGCATTAAACACGGCAGTACTGCAAATCACAAGGAATATATATATATATATATATATATATATATATATATATATATGGGACATAAATGCAAGTATCAATAAAACACATAGAATATGTATTGCATCCACTGAGCACAGAAGGAGTCCACGGCTAACTACTAGCAGGTTCTGTGCACATTAGAATATGTTTGGCAGTAGTCAGTATGCAGCATGGATGGTGATAGCTGTGACAAGACATGTATAGAGACCAGCAAAGTTCTGTACACAGAGATGGTGAGTAACGATGTTCAGGATACCACAGGGGTCTGGTAATTAGTAGAGATTAGCACTACAACATATATGCAAGGTAAGAGTCTGATCACAGCAGAGTGTAGAAATAGCAGCATCAGCGGAACAGTCCAGAAGGTATCAAATAAGTTCTTGTACAGTAGTATAGGTGAGATGGCAGTTCAGTCAGTATATCACAATGATGATAATCTGCACACTTGGCATAATAAACAAAGTCTTGTCAAATGATGCATAAAGATACTTGCGAACAGGAGAGTCCCAAAGATAGGGCTACCAGCACTTGGTTGATGAAGCAGGTTCATCCACAGGGAATCAAACAGGAGAGTTCAGGAATGCACAAGGGTCAGAGAATACACAGGAGTCCACGGAGTCAGGCTAGCAAACAAGTTGCACTGACAATGAGCAGGTGTCAGTGCGGAGTTTAAATAGACCAGGTTTGAATGACCCGCCCTGAAGGTGAGTCATGTGATCCACAGGAGAACAGAGCAGACAGGGAAAGTAGCAAACCTGGACAGGATTGTTACAGTACCCCCCTCTTAAAGGGTGAACTCCGGACACCTACGATAACTTTTTAGGGAATCTTTTCCGAAACTGAGTAAACGAGGGGCATGAATGTCTGAAGCTTTAACCCAGGGACGTTCCTCAGGCCCATAGCCTTTCCAATCGACTAGAGATTGCAATGAACCTCTGGATCTACGAGAGTCTAATAGTTGTTTGATATTATACTCAGTTTGATCTTGAGAAGTAGCCGGAGGCGGGGAAGCTGTGACGTTGGAAAATTCATTTTGTACCACTGGTTTTAGCAGAGAGACATGAAACACATTAGGAACCCGTAGTGAGGACGGAAGCTCTAATCTGGAAACTGCTGGATTGATCATCTCGGAGATTCGGTAGGGACCGATAAACTTGGGTGCTAGTTTCATACTAGGAGCTTTTAAACGGATATTTTTTGTGGATAACCAGACCTTATCCCCTGGAAGAAGTGGAGGAGCAGGACACCTTTTCTTATCGTAAAATCTTTTAGCCCGAGCAGCAGAATTTTCCAGATTACTTTTGGTTTGTGTCCAAATGAGAGAAAACTTGGGTAGCAGGGAATCTACAGCAGGAACGGTGGAGATAGGAGTTTGAGAAAAGGTAGGTGGTCTGGGATGACATCCATACATGACAAAAAAGGGTGAATTACAAACAGCTTCATGGAAATGATTGTTATGGGTGAACTCGGCCCACGGAAGGAGTTCCAGCCAATCTGCTTGGTGGGCAGACACATAGATTCGTAGGAATTTTTCAAGCTCTTGATTTGTCCGTTCGGTCAGACCATTAGATTGAGGATGGTATGCCGAGGAAAAGTCCAATTTAATGCCTAACTGAGAACAAAAGGATCTCCAGAACCTTGAAACAAATTGTGAGCCACGGTCTGACACGATATGGAGTGGACAGCCGTGGAGGCGAAATATTTCTTTAATGAAAAGTTCTGCCAACACTGCGGAAGGAGGGAGTCCTTTGAGGGGAATGAAATGAGCTGCTCTTGAAAAACGGTCTGTCACCACCCAGATAACCGTATGAGCTTTGGAGGGAGGCAAATCGGTAATAAAGTCCATAGATATTTGAGACCAGGGTACTTCAGGAACAGGTAGAGGAATAAGAGGACCGAAGGGTCTATGTCGAGGAACCTTATGTTGTGCACATTTAGAGCAGGCAGAAACAAATGATTTTACATCTTTCAAGAGGGATGGCCACCAATAGTACCGGGTCAGGAGTTCTCCAGTCTTCTTGACTCCAGCATGACCCGAGAAGCGAGATAAATGGGCCCAGCGTAACAACTTGAGACGTAGATGTGGTAATATGAAGGTTCTGCCTGGAGGGCAAGTAGATTTATGCACCAGAGTAAGGGCCAAGACACAGCTAGGGTTAAAGATGGGATGAATGTCCTCGGGAGAATCCTGGTCTTCGGAATGAAAGGGCCTAGAAAGAGCCTCTGCTTTTTTATTTTTTGATCCCGGACGGAAGGTAAGACTAATATCAAATCTTGAAAAGAACAAGGCCCATCTGGCTTGACGAGGATTCAGACAACGGGCTGAACGGAGATAAATGAGGTTCTTATGGTCGGTATATATCGTAATAGGAAACAAGGCCCCTTCCAACAGATGTCACCATTCAGACAGGGCTAATTTAATAGCCAATAATTCTTGATCTCCTATTCCATAGTGCTTTTCTGCTGGGAGGAATTTACGAGAGAAACAGCCACATGGATGTAGTTTCCCAGAAGTGTCCCGTTGAGACAAAACTGCACCAGTGCCCACAGAAGATGCACCTACCTCCAAGAAGAAGGGACGTTGGCAATCAGGTTGCTGAAGAATAGGAGCAGAAGTGAAGGCTGACTTTAGATGTTCAAAGGCTGAGATGGCCTCGGGGGACCAAAGCTTGGGATTAGCTGATTTCTTGGTAAGGGCAGTGATGGGGGCAATGATGGTAGATTACCCCTTGATGAATTGTCTGTAGTAGTTGGCAAAGCCAAGGAAGCATTGGATAGCTTTCAGACCGGTGGGCAAGGGCCAATCCACAATTGCTTTTAGTTTAGCTGAGTCCATCTGAAGGGCTGTGCCCGAGAGGATGTACCCTAAGAAAGGAACCTGAGGTTGCTCGAAAAGGCACTTTTCTAATTTACAGAAGAGGTTGTTTTCTCTCAGACGAGCCAGGACTTGACCTACATGTTCCCTATGTGAAGGGAGGTCTCGAGAAAATATCAGAATGTCGTCCAGGTAGATGATGACGAATTGATAGAGAAGGTCTTGAAAAATATTCATGAGAGTTTGGAATACAGCTGGAGCATTACAAAGCCCAAAGGGCATTACTAAATATTCAAAGTGCCCATCGTGTGTGTTAAAGGCTGTTTTCCATTCGTCACCAGCTTTAATACGAACAAGAGTGTAGGCCCCTCGTAAATCTCATTTGGAGAACACCGTAGCACCTTTGATGCGGTTGAAAAGCTCAGAGATGAGGGGTAATGGATACCTATTCTTAATGGTAATAGCATTAAGGTCTCGAAAGTCAATGCATGGCCGGAGGCCGCCATCCTTTTTTTTAACAAAAAAGAATCCAGCTCCAGCCGGAGAGGTGGACTTCCGGATAAAGCCTTTTTGCAGGTTTTCTTGAATATATTTAGACATTGCTTGGGTCTCAGGAAGAGAAAGAGGATATACACGACCACGAGGAATAGGTTTGTCAGGGAGAAGCTCGATTCCACAATCCCAAATGCGATGAGGGGGAAGCTTGATTGCCTCCTTTTCACAGAAGACATCTGCATACTGTTGGTATTGAGGAGGTAAAGATGGTAACGAAGAAGCAATGGTTAGATGAAGAGGTACTACTTTCTTCAGACAGTGAGACTGACACCGTGATCCCCAGGACAAAATTTGAGCAGTATGCCAGTCCAGAGTTGGGGAGTGGAGACGTAGCCATGGCAAACCTAACACAAGGGAGTTGATGGTCTTTGGAAGGACTAGGAAGGAAATTTTTTCCTGATGCAGAATTCCAATCTGAAGGGTGAGAGGAACAGTCCGAAACTGAATGAAGCCTCCTGGAATATTACTGCCATTGATGGCTGTAAGGCATACAGGACGTTCCAATGCTGTAGTAAGAATATGATATTTCTCCACCACAGTGGCAGCAATAAAATTACCGGCTGCACCAGAATCCAGAAATGCATCAAGCGGGATAGAGAGATTTCCAAAAAACAGGAAAACAGACAACAAGAGGTTCTCTTTGTGGTGAGAACTGTTGATGGAGAAATCAAACAGACCTAACGGGTTTCCCCCTGGCTCTGTTTGGCCTGAAAGTTTCCCCAGACGAGTAGGACAACTACTGATGCGGTGGGCCTTCCCTCCACAATAGAGGCACAGATTATTTTTAAATCTTCTCTCCCTCTCACTTGGAGAGAGGTGGAACCTACCCACTTGCATGGGTTCTTCTGGGGGCAAAGAGGCCCCTGAGTTCTGGAAAACAGGGCGAAGTTTAGGACACCGGATCTGTTCCTTTTCTTGAACCCTCTCCTGGAATCGAAGATCTATTTTGACACATAGCGAGATCAGATCATCCAAGGAAGATGGGAGGTCACGGGAAGCCAACACGTCTTTTATTTTATCAGATAGGCCTTGCCAGAACGTGGCCACCAGCGCTCCATCATTCCAGTGCAACTCGGAGGCCATGGTCTTAAATATGATGGCATATTGCCCCACAGAATGAGAGCCTTGGCGTAGACGAAGAATTCCTGAAGCAGCACTGGAAACTCGACCAGGTTCATCAAAAATTATTTTTAAGGTTGTCAGAAATTCTGTGTAATTTTGCAGCAAGGGGTCATTCTTCTCCCATAGGGGTGAGGCCCATGCCAGGGCTTGACCAGAAAGGAGGGACAGAATGTAGGCAATTTTAGCCCTATCCGTAGGAAAGTTCCTGGGTAATAATTCAAATTGTATTGCACATTGATTCACGAATCCTCTACATGACTTGGGGTTCCCATCGTACATTGGAGGATTAGGAATTCGTGGGTGCAAGGTAGTTGTGTATGCAGAAGCCGACGACTCAGCAGATGTCTCAGGTTTACAGGAGGATGCCAGAGGGTTCTGAAAAGAATCCAGACGAGAGGATAAACCCTGTAAGAACTGCATGAGGCGATCTTGATTGGTCTCTTGCTTTTCCACTCTCTCTACTAGATGTTGAAATAAGTCCTTGAGAGAGGGATCACCCATGGTGTTCATTTTCTTTTATGGTCAGTGCAAACTGTTATGGACTGGAATAATATCAGGCCAAGTGGGCGGTTCCCACGAAGGCCTGGGCACGTGACTAGCTGAGTCAGGATCATATGATGTTTAGAGAATAAGAACACAAGGCAATGGGTCTGCTTAATATGTACTTCAAGGAATATGAGCATAGTACATGTCAACACATAACAACAATGCAGCAAATAGTAATGAGATGTAGAGATAAGCAGAGTATCATATATAACATTGCAATGTTTAAGCATTAAACACGGCAGTACTGCAAATCACAAGGAATATATATGGGACATAAATGCAAGTATCAATAAAACACATAGAATATGTATTGCATCCACTGAGCACAGAAGGAGTCCACGGCTTACTACTAGCAGGTTCTGTGCACATCAGAATATGTAAGTTAGTCACGGCAGGGCGTGGCAATGGTTTTGTATTTGGCAGTAGTCAGTATGCAGCATGGATGGTGATAGCTGTGACAAGACATATATAGAGACAAGCAAAGTTCTGTGCACAGAGATAGTGAGTAACGATGTTCAGGATACCACAAGGGTCCGGTAATTAGTAGAGATTAGCACTACAACATATATGCAAGGTAAGAGTCTGATCACAGCAGAGTGTAGAAATAGCAGCGTCAGCGGAACAGTCCAGAAGGTATCAAATAAGTTCTTGTACAGTAGTATAGGTGAGATGGCAGTTCAGTATATCACAATGATGATAATCTGCACACTTGGCATAATAAACAAAGTCTTGTTAAATGATGCATAAAGATACTTGCGAACAGGAAAGTCCCAAAGATAGTGCTACCAGCACTTGGTTGATGAAGCAGGTTCACCCACAGGGAATCCAACAGGAGAGTTCAGGAATGCACAAGGGTCAGAGAATACACAGGAGTCCATGGAGTCAGGCTAGCAAACAAGTTGCACTGACAATGAGCAGGTGTCAGTGCTGAGTTTAAATAGAGCAGGTTTGAATGACCCGCCCTGAAGGTGAGTCATGTGATCCACAGGGGAACAGAGCAGACAGGGAAAGTAGCAAACCTGGACAGGATTGTTACAGATACTCCCCAGTCCTTCCACGTTACAGCACTACCCCCCAGTCCCTCCACATTACAGCGATACCCCCAGGCCCTCCACATTACAGTACTACCCCCAGTTCCTTCTATATTACAGCACTACCCCCCAGTCCCTCCATATTAAAGCACTATCCCGAGCCTATGCATAATGCTGCACTTCCTCTCATATTACAACAATTGACTATACAGTCGACCCACACTGCAGAAATACCACCACTGCCCCAGCACTACAATTATACCACCATCACCCCCAAACTTTAGCAATACCACCACCACCGTTCATCACACAATATAAAAGTTGTAAGTAAATAATAATCTAAAACAATTGCATGTTTAATGCAGGTTCTACAATTTGGCAGACAGAGAGCTTTTGTATGCAACATGTAAGGCATTAATTTATGGCAAATGTTAAGCTGCCATATTCTAAAATTAGCAAGTAGTATAATATTATGGTACATTCATTACTACTTAAACGGAAAATTTATTACACAGAACTTTGGTCCATAATTAAAAAGGTAGATAATATAAATGTAGACTTGAAAACAAAGGGTAGTGAGAGTTAATGAGACAGCTTGCAATCTAATTGGAAGCTGAAACAAGTGAGTGTGGTATAAAGATGTTGCAGCATGAGATCTCCAGGGATCACACTTGGTGAACACCTGTGGACCACTATTGCTGTCATGACATCAGTTTGATGGAGAATCTGTAACATATATGGGTCTCAGCATTTGAGGTATGTTTTATCCTATGTTATTATAATGTAGGGACCTCGGTATGTGGGATATGCTGTTACCTACATTATGTAAGGTTACTACTGTTACTACTCCTTCATTACTATGTATTAATGTAACGTCACTGTCTAATGAATTTCAACTCTACATTCCCATGACATTTGGTTCATTTGACAAAATGGCTGCCTCAATGTGTAATGATGACGTGGTCATAGATCGGTAAGTTCCACACAAACAAAAGTAAATGCACTGAACTGAAGTGACGCGGAATAGACCTGGGACTTATCCAATGTGAGTTTCTCCCCCTGATTTTATAGCTGCCTATTGTAACAGTAACACAATTAAACTCATTTTTGTTTCTTACTGTATTAATTGTGATGATAGGTTGCAAAAATAGCACAGCAGTGTTAGGGGGAATAAGATATAATTTTAGCTACTCAAGTGATATCTATGTCATAGACTGTATGGGTGACTAAGAGGTCTATTTATTATACGTTGGAGATAACCCCATTATGTGTTGCTGCAACTTGCAGCGATACATAATAAAATAGCGCCACTGTTCACCATGCTGGGGCTGCTCTGGGAGCCCCTGCGAAGACCCCACTCCTCCACAAATATTTCTTCCTCTTCACCAGCAGCCTAATTCTACCAGCAAATGGAGGAAATGCTATGCCAATGTGGCTAGTGATTTCACCGGTGAGGGATACAACAGGAGAAAATTATGCTGGCTCCCATTGTTAAAGACTAATAACACCATCCCGAGATGGCATTTACACATTTTGCAGCTTGATAAATTGACTATAGAGGTCTATGCGGACATAGGTAAGTGCCAATATTTAGGTTAAGGCCATAACAATCTCTGATTTCTTCGACGTTAACCATTTGTTAAATAACAAAGTGGTGAAAGAGCCTTTTGTCAGTCTTTGCGCCAGCTTTTTTCTCTTTACCGCTTGTTAAATAGACCTCTAAATCTGAAGTGAGCTGTGATCTCCACTATATAAAGCAGTAATGGACAAACTGATATGCTTCAAGGGTCGCATGGTACAGGCCATTAACCTTCAAAAGGTACGCACATTACCATTAATCTAGGTAAGAAGTTAAAAATTAACAAAAAGTAATAAAATTAGCAGCTAAAAGTAGTCATTAAAGTTTGGTAGATGTAATACTGTACACACTAAATTCTTATTTTTAAATTATGCTTCAGGTGATCACCAAACAGGATGTGGAATAGTGCCACGTCTGGATTGATAGACAGTATGCAGTATCTACGCTGGAGGGAAGGAACATTAAAGGATTTTGTTTGCCTAAGTCTATTCCGTATATGATGTTTGTCTAAGACATCTGGGTCAGTAGACTATTTGGCCAGTAACTAGACATAGCAAGATGATAACAAAAACCCAGTAAACTACTATGTGCATTGTTAGTTGGATCAGTTACTAAAACATAAGTCAAACTTGTACAAACCACCTCTTTCGTCAGCAGCTCTGTTCTGTAACATAAGAAACAGTACAGTAATACACTTAGGTGCAAAATAAGGGTGGAAATTCAGACATAAAGCATAAATTATATATTGTCCACTCCCTTTTCAGAAGTGGAGGAGGTTTCATGATCTGGTTTGGGATATGTGGTTTGCCAGCCAATCTGGTAAAGAGTTCATCTACTTTGAACAAAGTCTTAGCTTCAACATAAACAGTATGCATGTGAACATAAGTTTAGTGCCTGTAGAATGAAACAATGAATGCATGAAAAGCTATGAATATGCACACATACTATTGGGGGAATTCAAATGTCCGCGTTACTGTAAAAAGTAATGCGACCTGCGCACTATTACCGTTATTACAGTAATAGTGCGCTTAAATACCGTTATTACGGTAGTTTCAACGCCGGCTTTTTGCTTGCACACACTGTACTGACATCTCACACACACTGTACTGACACACACTATACTAACATCTCCAACACACTGTACTGTCATCTCAAAAACACTGTACTGACATCTCACACACACTGTACTGACATCTCACACACTTTACTGACATCTCACACACACTATACGGACATCTCACACACACTGTACTGTCATCTCACACCAGGGCCGGACTGGGACTAAAAATCAGCCCTGGCATTTAAAGCACACAGGCCCACGTGTTGAGGGCTCCATGCACTATATTGTTGCACACTGATGCTGGCGCAGTACAACATGATGTAGTATGAGTGTGTGTGTGTGGGGGGGGGTATTTATTTCTCCTAATGACCCTCAACATTACATTATTAGCATACCAATTACATCAATAAATACCATGAGAATACATTATTAGTACCTAAATTACAGCAATAAATAACCCCCCACACACACTCAGACTACATCAATCACCTCCACATTACAGCAACTGGCATCACCCACCACATTACAGCAACTGGCATCACCCACCACATTACAGCGTCCAGCATCACCCCCCACATTACAGCGTCCAGCATCACCCCCCACATTACAGCGTCCAGCATCACCCCCCACATTACAGCGTCCAGCATCACCCCCCACATTACAGTATCCAGCGTCACCCCCCACATTATAGCAATACCCTCTCCTACTTATTAGCAATACTAAGCACCAAACACACTACAACATTGCCACCAGCACGCCACCCCATACTACAGCAATACCACCAATTATACAGACGCCACTGTAGGAAACAATGTTTTGCTTTTTTCAAATCTCCCACAAAATAGCAACAGCGAACAGAGTACTTACACACACATATAGGTAACAGGTACCCTTTTCCCTCAATTAAATAGTAATGGCAGAATTTTCATGAATCATTCCACATGAAATAAAACGAACATATGTCTAAAAAAAACATAACTATTGAATGATCAGTTGAACCCACACGGCCGCATTAAAAGTATTTCCATATACAGCAAAATGTCAGAGAAAAATATTTTTGTTTTACTACAGTAATTGGATATGCGTCTTTTCTATTCATTTTAAATAACACAGTATTTAAATTAAGGAGGATAGAGGAGGTGGGTGAGAAGTAATTGGATGTGATCCATCAGTTTGATTAGATAGGAAACATTTAGATTATTTACCTGGAGACGTCTACCCCCTTGACTCACAGGCAGGGCTAACGAGAGGAATTTTGGGCCCCGATACAGAAACTTCTTTGGGCTCCCATCATATTCAACAATGAAAGACTTGCCTTTGGCAGAAGTTCATATGATGCCACACCGTAGTGTGCCCAGTTCATATTATGCCACATCGTAGTGCCCCAAGGTCATATTATGCCTTATAGTATTACCCTCAACTCATATTTGGTCATGCAGTAGTGCCCACAAATCATATTATGTCACAACAGTGCCTCCAAATCATATTATGCCACAATAGTGACCCCAAATAACATTATGCCATAGTAGTGCCCCTAAATCATTAGTAAAGCTCAGACAAAAACTCATTCACAAATAAAAATTGGTACAGCATATCAAATACTGAGTGTGAGTCCCAAGAGCAGCTTAATACATCATTTACAATGCAAACAAAAATAGATATATTGACACAATTACAGATAAAATTTATGACAAGCAATGTTTTTTCCTCTTAATTAAAAATCTCTGTACAGATAAATATGCAAAAAACATTACAGCGCAATAATGAGCAATACATAGTGTTAAACATTATTGGATACGCTGTAGTCTTCCCAGTTCAAGAAAGGATGGTTAAATACATATTGCACACGAGAAAATATATGAACTTACCTGATTATGGCATCCTGAGTTCTCTTCTCCTACTAGGCGCGCTGGGCGAGGAGGGATCAGCAGCTGTCAGCTCACACAGGCAGTCGGGAGCAGGAATAGAGGGCAGTGGTCGAAGCACAAATTTAGGAGTGGGGTTATAGAAAATATAAGTGATTGGAGTATGAAGGCTTGATTTTTTATTTTTTTTTAACACTTGTCCCCTCTGTGCATTTCCATTCTTCATTAGTACTTGTGTTTTATGATAGCTGCATCCCTGACATTCAAATTCTTAAGATGTCTCTCCCCTTACACTTTCTTTTACCTATGCCCCTGCACCATCTTCTCCTTTGTCCCTCTCACTTAACCCCCTACACCACCTTCTCCACTGGCTCTCACACATCTTCCTGTACCATCTACTCCCCTGGCTCTCTCACATTTCTCCTGCATCCTCCACCCCCCGGGCTCTCCCACTCCTCTTCCTGCACCCCCTACCACCCTGGCTCTTTCACCCCTTCTCCCAGAACGCCCTTCCCCTTTGGCTCTCTCACCCCCTCTCCCAGCACCCCCCTTTCCCTTTGGCTCTCTCACCCCCTCTCCCAGCACCCCCTTCCCCTTTGGCTCTCTCACCCCCTCTCCCAGCACCCCCTTCCCCTTTGGCTCTCTCACCCCCTCTCCCAGAACCCCCTTGCCCTTTGGCTCTCTCACCCCCTCTCCCAGCACCCCCTGACTCTCTCACCCCCTCTCCCAGAACCCCCTTCCCCTTTGACTCTCTCACCCCCTCTCCCAGCACCCCCTGACTCTCTCACCCCCTCTCCCAGAACCCCCTTCCCCTTTGGCTCTTTCACCCCCTCTCCCAGCACCCCCTGGCTCTCTCACCCCTCTCACAGCACCTCTTCCACTTTGGCTCTCTCACCCCCTCTCCCAGCACCCCCTTCCCCTTCGGCTTTCTCACCCCCACTCCCAGCACCCCCTGGCTATCTCACCCCCTTTCCCAGCACCCCATGGCTCTTCCACACTCTGGACCCCCCCGCGTGAGAATGAGGGCACCCACGCGACCCCCCCCCGAAAATTGTGGCACCCCCACGACCCCCCCCCAAAAAAATCGCGGCACCCCCGCGAAAAATCGCCGGGCACCCCCCCTCTTCAGTAAAAGAAAACCAGGAAACTCACCAGTGTAACTGCACAGCATAACGGGGGAGGGAGTTGAGGAGCGCGCAGCAGAGGTGGCTGGTTCCTGGCCACCAAGAAGACAGGAGGAGTCGGGCCGGCCCATCCAGCCATCAGCCCTTCTGGCATTTTCCAGAAGTGCCAGATGGCCAGTCCAGCCCTGTCTCACACACACTGTACTGTCATCTCACACACACTGTACTGACACACACTTTACTGACATCTCACACACACTTTACTGACACACACACACTTTACTGACACACACTATACTGAAATCTTGCACACACTTTACTGACATCTCACACACACACACACACACACACACATACACACCACTTACCTTGTTCCATCAACGCGAACTGGCCTTCACACATGGGATGGCACCTGTCACATGGTGCGTGTACCATGTCACATCGGGGAGGGAGGGCAGAGACAAGAGGAGTCCGTGATGGATTGTGGCTGGTCCCAGAGGAGGGGCCAGCCACAAAGTAATAGAAACTTGGGCCAGTCCCTGTACCGGCCCAAAATTACCTTTTTCGTGTCCGGCCCAGCCCGCTCCTGGCAGGAGTTATGTGAAAACATGGCATAATTCAGTGATGAACTTGGTGATACTGGAATTTTACTGGACTACCTCAACACCTAGATCTTAGGAATAGATTTTCCCCATTACAGAGGGAGAGATTTTGGAGCACCGAGGAGGATTTTTTATCTCCAATTCAAACACCCAAAGAGGATACGGTGTACAAAAAGTTCCACCTAAGAGAAAATATAAAAATAACTTCTCCTATGAAAAGGAGGTACCTAGAAGAAGAGGTAAACGAGGGGGAGCTAAGAGAAAGAAAGAGAAGACATTTCTAAAGGAACCTTTAGATCCTAAACCTCATGGTGTCTTTAATTTGTCTGATTATAATCTTACCCAAGACGAGCTTAAGTTACTAAGTAAGGGATTGTCTTTTTCTCCTATTAGTACATCTAATGATTTCTACCTCTTTTTAGATCTAAACAGATTCATTAGAAGTCTTACTCTTAAGAGACATTTTTTGGAAAACAATGATATGGAATATGTAAGTACAAGCAAATCAGCTAAAGGTTTGAAGTTACCGTCTAAATTTTATCCCCTTGGGTCAAAGGGAAGTTATGTGGAATCTTTCTATCAACTTGTTAAAAAAGATTTATGTCAGGGTACTAAAGTTAGAAAATATAGAAAAAACATTTTGTATCAAGACAAAAAGGCTTTGGATAATTTAATGAATAACGAGAGAATTGTAATTAAGCAAGCTGACAAAGGGGGGGGGATTGTCATTCGAAATAGAAGTGACTACATTTCAGAAGCATTAAGATTGCTAAGTGATGAAGTGTCATACAAGAAACTTGGTGTAGACCCCACAGTTGTATTTGTTGAGGGGCTGAAAGCTATTCTACATGAGACCTTAAGAGCTAACATACTCAATCATGATGAATTCCAATTCCTTTTGCAGGAATCACCAGTTATTCCAATTTTGTACCATCTGCTCAAGGTGCATAAATCGTTAGAGAAGCCCCGTGGGAGGCCTATTATAGCAGGGATAGGCTCCCTAACTTCTCATGTCTCACAGTATGTTGATTTTTTCATCAAGAAATATGTGAACCACTTACCAGCCTTTTTGAAGGACTCTACTTCCCTGCTACAGTTACTAGAAGAGATTAAATGGAAATCTAGTGGGTAACAATAGACGTACAGGCTCTGTACACCTCGATTGATCATTCAAAAGGGATAGAAGTCGTCAACTATTTCTTACAATTAAATGGTGATTTAGATGATGATCGTAAGGAGTTTATATGTAAATTAATCCGGTTTATTCTATCTCGGAACTATTTTACGTTTTTGAGTAAGTTCTTCCTGCAAATTTGCAGGACGGCGATGGGGACAATATTCGCCCCTAGTTTCGCCAACCTCTTTATGGGGAAATGGGAAATAGACTGGATTTATAGTGGAAATAATCCCTTTGCCACCCATATCATATTCTATCGTAGATACATAGATGACATCATCTTGATATGGGATGGTCCTGCACAACTTCTAAACGACTTTCTATGTTATATTTAATTGAATGAGATAAATTTGAAATTTACATCAAAAACTAGTGATACTAGTATAGAGTTTCTAGATCTGGTTCTTAGTCATGAGGGAAATAAGATTCACACTAAAACATTTATCAAAGAAGTGGACTAAAATAGTTATTTGCACTATGACAGTTGCCATCTTGTCAAGTGGAAAAATAATATCCCTAGATCTCAGTTCAACCGTATTAAACGTAATTGTTCGGATGAAATGATATATAAGGAACAATCACGTATTTACGTTGAAAGATTTAAAGAAAGATGTTATCCTGATCAGATTATTCTAGATGCGCTAACCAAAACTGATGATGTAGAAAGGAAAGATATGTTGGTTTACAAAAATAAGAACAGGAAGGAAAGAAACGATATTGTTCCATTTATTACAGAGTTTAGTAGGGATGAAAAGAAGGTCGAATCTGTCCTGAACAAACATTGGAAACTTATCCTTGTCACGGGCACTAGGAGTTCTGCCCAGGATTCACCAGTTGATAATGTTTACCAGAGGGGCGAGTTTGCACAGCGGTCCTCTGGCAGTAGGGTGAATAGTGGAACGTATATAACAGCAGATGGAGAGAGGATGCCAATGGAATAGATGATAGTCAGTGACTTGCAGCTATACTGGAAAGGCAGGTTTCAACCAAGGAGTGGACGTGAACAGGTGACGGAAGGTAACGGGAGGGTCAGTGGTCTGCGGATAGCAAGTTGTACCACTGCTGTGATGGGAAGACTTGTCCAGGTGCAGGTAGGTAGTGGGAGAGTCAGTGGTCTGCGTTCAGCAAGTTGTACCACTGCTGTGAAGGGAAGACTTGTCCAGGTGCAGGTAGGTAGCGGGGAAGTCAGTGGTCTGCGTATAGCAAGTTGTACCACTGCTGTGATGAGAAGACTTGTCCAGGTGCAGGTAGGTAGTGGAGGCGTCAGTGGTCTGCGAATAGCAAGTTGTACCCCTGCGAGGAGGTGAGGACTTGTCCAGGTGCGGATAAGTGGAGGAATGATAAGAGTCTATAACTGTATGAATACAATGGGAGCACAGAGGAACTTGTTCCAAACAGATATGCAGCGTTTACAGCTAATAGTCTATAACGGTATGTATAACGCTGCTGAGTAGAGAGGCTTGTCCAAAGCGGATATGCAGGAAATAACTGATAGTCAATAACAAGTATGCATATCGCTGCCGAGTAGAGAAGCTTGTTCAAACAGATATGCAGCGTAACAGCTAATAGTCTATAGCGGGTATAGATACCGCTGCTGAGTAGAGAAGCTTGTCCTAAGTGGATATGCAAGATAACAGCTGATAGTCAATAACAAGTAAGCATACCGCTGATGAGTAGAGAAGCTTGTCCAACGAGGATATGCAGGCACAGCAGGAGCGCTGGGAGGCTGTAGCAGGTATGGGAACCGCAGGTGAGCAGAGCAGGTAATCCAGCAGACAGCTGATAATATGAGCAGGACACAGGAGTCAGTAGTGGGTATGGGAACCGCCAATGAGCAGAGCAGGTAATCCAGCAGGAAGCTGAAGACACGAGCAGGACACAGGAGACACCTTCAGAGACTCACAGGGAATGAGACTCAAGATCAGGCAACAATACAATGAGCACAGGTGCCTTAAATAGGGAGAGGTGCTTGATCCACCAATTAGATTAAAAGCAAAGGTCATAAGAGTTCATGGATGCTGCGCATACGCAGTCCATTAAGATGGCGGACGGCCGCAGCTCAGGACAGGCGCCGGCAAGAAGGACAGAGAACCACGCACCAGCGCAGAGGCACTCACGGTCCGGTGAGTGACAGTACCCTCCCTTTTAAAGGTGGGCACAGAACACTTGGAGCCGGGTTTGCCCGGAAACTTGGAGTAAAATCTTTTTAGAGGAGCTGGAGCGTTGAGATCATCTGCGCGGATCCAAGAACGCTCCTCTGGACCAAAGCCCTTCCAATGCACTAGGAAGCGAAGAATTCCTCGCGAAATTTTGGCATCCAGAATATGAGTAATTTCAAACTCCTCCTCTTGATGAACTTGTACTGGCCGAGGTTCTGAAGGAGGAACAGAGAAATGGTTGATGATAAGAGGCTTGAGTAATGACACATGGAAGGCGTTGGAGATACGAAGGTTCTTAGGTAATAGTAGTTTGAAGCACACCGGATTTATCACGAGTGATTTTATATGGACCAATGAAACGGGGAGCGAACTTCATGGACGGAACCTTCAGGCGAATATTTTTGGTAGAAAGCCATACGCGGTCTCCAATTTTAAGTGGTGGAATAGCTCGCCTCTTTTTATCATCAAAACACTTGTATCTGGCAGATGTCTTCTTCAGGGAGGATTTACCTGAGACCAGATCGTTTTGAAACTCTGACATAAACTCTCCACTGCAGGAACTTGGGTGGGAGGGAGGGCAGGAAATTCTGGGAGAGACGGATGGTGACCGTATACCACAAAGAATGGAGTTTTTGAAGATGACTCGTGATACATATTGTTATGGGCGAATTCAGCCCATGGAAGTAAATCTACCCAATTGTCTTGGTTGGCTGAGGAGAACATCCTTATGAAAGTCTCAAGATCTTGGTTGACTCTCTCGGTCTGTCCATTTGATTGAGGATGGTAGGAGGATGATAGCGACAATCGGATACCCAAGGTCTTGCAAAGGGCTCGCCAGAATCTGGAGACGAACTGCACTCCTCTATCCGAAACAATCTCAGATGGACATCCATGAATCCGAAAGATCTCCTTGAAAAAATGGTCAGCCAGAGTAGATGAGGAAGGTAAACCGGTCAAAGGAACAAAATGTGCCATTTTCGAAAATCTATCCACCACTACCCAGATGGTATTGCAACTTTTACTAGGAGGAAGATCGGTGACAAAGTCCATACTAATATGGGTCCATGGTTTGGAAGGAATGGGTAGTGGTTGAAGTTATCCCGCCGGTGTTCTGCGGGGGGTTTTAAACTGGGAACAAACCTCACACGCGGCCACAAATTCTTTGACATCTCTCCTCATAGAGGGCCACCAGAAGCTTCGAGAAAGGACTTCTAATGTCTTGCGTTCACCCGAATGTCCAGAAAAACGGGAAGAATGATACCACGATAATATTTTTTTACGTAGAGATGGAGGCACGAGGGTTCTCCCAAATGCTAGCACCTTGGTGGAAGAAGTGGCCAGAGTCACACATTTGGGATCCAATATGGGATGATTAGGACAATCCTCAGCGTCAGAGGACGCCACAAACGCCCGAGATAAGGCGCCTGCTTTTTTATTCTTGGAAGCTGGTTTGAAGGTTATGATAAGCTCAAAACGGGAAAAGAAAAGTGACCATCTTGCTTGACGAGGATTCAAACACTGAGCTGACTGCAAATATAACAGGTTTTTGTGATCCGTAAAAATAGTTACAGGATGACGAGCCCCCTCCAGCAGATATCTCCACTCCTCTAATGCTGCTTTTATGGCCAACAACTCCTTGTCCCCGATAGTATAGTTTCTCTCCGCAGGTAGAAGACCTCGAGAGTAGAAGGCACAAGGATGGAATTTTTGTTGCTCCGATCTTTGAGATAGAATGGCCCCTAGACCAACATTAGAGGCATCTACCTCCAGAAAGAAAGGAAGGGTCACATCAGGCTGTCGAAGAACAGGAGCGGTAGAGAAGGACTTCTTGTGGAATTGAAAAGCTTGAAGGGCCTCGGAGGACCATTGTTTAGTGTTAGCGCCCTTCCGGGTCAGAGCCACTATTGGAGAAGCAATGGAGAAAAAACCTTGAATGAAACGTCTGTAGTAGTTCGCAAACCCTAAAAAGCATTGGATTGCTCTGAGAGTAGTTGGCTGGGGCCAACGTAGTACTGCGTTCACCTTCTCCGGATCCATCTTTAGACCAACTCCGGACACAATATATCCCAAGAATGGAATCTGGGATGGCTCAAAGGAACATTTCTCTAACTTGCAGAATAATGAGTTTCTCCGGAGTCTGGAAAGGAACTCTGCCACATGTTGATGATGAGTGGGCAGATCCTGAGAGAAAATTAATATGTTGTCCAGGTAGACGACGACACAGACATACAACAAGTCCCAGAAAATCTCATTCACGAAACCCTGGAAGACAGCTGGGGCGTTACACAACCCGAAGGGCATAACTAGATATTCATAGTGTCCATCCCTGGTGTTAAAAGCTGTCTTCCATTCGTCTCCGAACTTGATCTGGATTAAGTTATAAGCACCTCGGAGATCAAGTTTGGTGAATATTAGGGCTCACTTAATGCGGTCAAAGAGCTCGGTAATTAGCGGAATAGGGTACTGATTTTTAATGGTAATGGCATTGAGTCCACGATAATCTATACAGGGTCGTAATGATCCATCTTTCTTCTTAACAAAAAAGAACCCCGCTCCAGCGGGAGAAGTGAAAGGTCGGATAAATCCTCGCTGGAGGTTCTCCTTGATATACTCAGATGTTGCTTGGGTCTCTGGTAGCGAGAGTGGATACACACGACCCCTAGGAGGGTTCTTGCCAGGTTGTAAATCAATCGGACAATCCCACGCCCGGTGGGGTGGAAGGCGTTCAGACTGGATCTTATCGAACACATCCGCGAAGGAAGCATACTGTGGAGGAAGACCCGGCGGGCAGGGTGTAATAGAAGATTGATTTATTTTGAGTGGAACAACTTGAGACAGACATCTATGACAACAATCCGGACCCCAGGAAGTGACTTGAGGAGTGTTCCAGTCAATCTGAGGAGAATGAAGTTGAAGCCATGGAAGGCCAAGTACGATGGGACTGGTGGTAACAGGAAGGACCAGCAAGGAAATTTTCTCCTGATATAAGGCTCCGATTTGAAGGGTCAATGGAGTCGTACATTGAGTGATAAGTCCATTAATTATGTGTGAACCATCGATAGCGGTGACAGCTATAGCTGCT
Organism: Mixophyes fleayi; assembly: GCF_038048845.1. NCBI lineage: Eukaryota > Metazoa > Chordata > Amphibia > Anura > Limnodynastidae > Mixophyes > Mixophyes fleayi. The sequence goes on from NC_134406.1 coordinate 125,792,843, forward strand.
TTTAAAGGAATCACTGGTAGGGACCATTGATTCACTAGAGAACTAGAGATAAAGTTCCCAGCAGCTCCAGAGTCTAGAAGCGCTTGAGACATAAACGATTTGGTAGCAATGGAAACGGTAACATCAAAAGCACAGATTTTAGAATCCATAGAACATGGAGAGGACTCCAGGGACCCTAACCTTACCTCTCCAGAACTGGTTAGGGCCTGGCATTTCCCGACCTTCTAGGACATGAGTTCAGCATGTGAGTAGAGTCAGTGCAATAGATGCAGAGTCTATTCTTCACTCGTCGCTCCCTTTCTTCAGATGTTAGTTTAGAACGTCCTACCTCCATGGGTTCTACTGGAGGTGGAAGATGACGAACTTGAGATGCTGAGCGAACAGGCGGTTTGGAAGAAGTTACTCTTTCGGAATCTCTCTCACGAAACCTCATGTCTACACGATGGCATAGAGAAATCAAATCGACCAAGGAGGAGGGTAACTCTTGTGAGGTCAGTGCGTCTTTGATCTTGTCGGCAAGCCCCTGCCAGAAGGCAGCTATCAGCGCCTCAGTGTTCCATTGGAGCTCGGAGGCAAGAATCCGAAATTGGATGACGTACTGAGCTACAGACCGGGATCCTTGGCGTAGTCTGAGAATACCGGAAGCCGCAGAGATAACACGACCAGGTTCGTCAAAAATTCTTCGAAACGTAGAAATAAACATGGCACTATCTTCCAATAAGGGGTCATTTCTTTCCCACAGAGGGGAGGCCCATGCGAGAGCCTGTCCGGAAAACAAAGAGATGAGATAGGCCACTTTAGAACGATGAGTAGAAAAGTTATGAGGTTGGAGTTCGAAATGAATGGAACATTGGTTAAGAAAACCCCTACAGGTTTTTGGGTCTCCATCATACTTAGAGGGAGTAGGCAGGTGTAGCGTGGAAATGGTAGACACCTGGGATGGCACTGGGGAAGAAGAAGAAGGTACTGGAGGGTCAACAGTAGCTGCTACATTTTGCTCAGGGATTCCTCGGGAGGCTAAAGCCTGACAACATTGGAACAACT